>NC_092158.1:12812111-13112111 GCF_045791955.1 Oncorhynchus clarkii lewisi | reverse complement strand
ATGGTTTTCTCATCTCACATTACGTCATACACAGGTAAACAACATGAGCTTCGTGAAAAAGACAGTGTGGGGGGGGGGGGGGGGGGGGGGGTCAATGACTAGGCCTATCTTAAATGACAGACTAATCATGATAAGTGTAATACTCATCTATTCTATTTCACATTCCTCAGAGAACATCAGGATCCACATCCCTATAATTTGTAGGCTATATTTAATTCATATTTTGAAAGTGGATGAATTGAAAATGTCATAAGTTTCAATCACGCACGATGTACCCATACAAACTGACCATCTCCATTTAATCATCAAGTCATAGACAATAACTTAAAACGTTGTAAGATTCCACTACAATGACCAATGACGTTGTTGAGCATGCGGTCCCATTCAGGCGAGCAGTGAGCAAACAGTCATTTACTTTGATATGACTTGAAAAGACACTCCTCCTCTGCCTGACATGCAATGGGTTTGAAATCCTAACGCAGGAGAGAGGGAGAGGCTTCATGAGCCAGATATCCTTTTAAATTGCCAGGTCGATTCCATCTATTACCATTCCAAGTGTCAGATAGTAATTTACAAAGAGAAGAAGATGGTAACAGTACAGTAATGTTCTGATTCTATGCGATCGATTTTGTCCACAAAATACCTTTTTCCTCTTCATCTACAGTCGTCTTAATGTTACCACAGTATTAGACACTTGATGACACAACGGTGTCGGTTAGAGATGTACCCACCACATTTTATAAAGATGATGATGGTGATGTGGCATATGGTGCAGTACACATGAAAAGCTTCTGAAGAACATGTGCTCTGCTGATGTACCCTACTGCCACATCTCACAAGGACAGTTAGGAGGTGCTAAACTTGTGGTCAACAAATGCCATTGAATATCTTAATCCTCACGAAAACCTGTTGTTTAAAAAAAAACATCTGAGATACAAAAATAATTATAAAGTACATGCATTTACTTCTGAGTCTGAGCAAATTGTACATTACACACTTATACAGAACATGTAGTCTCAGCTGTCATGAAGTCACGATGACATACAGAATTACTATATGTGATTCATTTTGGGATATGGGACTGCTATATGTAATTATATGGTTAAAGATGCCATACTTGTGGAAGAACATCATAGAATACCTGAATTCCCTCAAAAAACCTGCAGGAAAAATATATATCTACATATATTTGTCTCAATCTGAGTAATCCAAATGACCTTAACCAGAGCATGATGCTGAAGCCCCAATCTCGATCTGAAAAGCTTGGGATCAATCAACCAATCATCATTAGTCATTATTTATTACATTTGTGGAGGTGAAAGTGGGGAGAAAGTGGGGGAAAACAGAACAATATTTTACAGTAATAAGTCTGTCACCCCCAATGGGCTATTGTCTGATAATGACATTGGTCTGCCACAACCACAGATCACAGGTGCTGATTGCCTCGCAGGCAAAAAAATACATCAAAAACGTATTGGGTCACAATACGGAGAGAGAAAAAGCTTTTGGTCAAGGCTTGTTGCACAAAAACCACCCCTTTTTAACGATTCCAATAAAATCTGTTTTACACCCTGCTTCAGCCCCGAGCAAACGGAAGCACCTCACTCCATCTTCAAGACGGTGTTACTGTGTTACTGAGATGTTTTAGAATCTAGGGGAAAATACTGAGCATCAATAAAATGTGTGTTACCCAGTGGGCAAAAAATCGTTTAAATGACGTCTTTACAACCAGAAACCAGGCAAAACTGGTTTTTGAAGACGTCATTGGTCATTATTAATGTCATAATGCTGTGATTTCAACAAGTTTTGCCCCAGTTTTACAGCTGAAACTTCTATCCTTTTCCTCCTCCAAGAAACAGATAATGGCCACACATTGTATAGGTTTATACAGGAATCTTTGTTATGGCTTTTGGATTCCTGCAGACAGGCATAACAGACCAGGGCTGTCATCACTTTGGGCCTTATACACTTTTCTAATGTCAAAAATGGGGAAATCGTTAGTAATACTGGTTGAGTATGTCAAATCCTCAAACTAAATAACACCATAAAAAAATAAATCCTATTTTAGGGAAGACTCATGTTGAGCCCATTGGAATTTAATCCGTTGTTTTATTAGAACTGCCTTGTTCTGACGATGGTTAGGCTATAGCTAGACCTTCATCATAACTCTCAGTTCCATCACATCACACATAAGAGTCATTGGACAAAGGCATCATTTGTAGGGGGGAGTTTTGTTATATTTTTGAATATTGACATGCATTGCTTGCGGTATGATTTTGCAAGAAAAAGGACCTTCTCTTTCATATTGGAGAGAAATAATAATAACAAAAGGTTAAATTGATACACCTTTTATAGGGTTAGGGTTCCCACGCGTCCATATTTCCATGTTAGAGTGCTTGTTTACGGAAAACAGACAGAAGAGAGTGGACTACAGTCAGACGACAGAACGATTTTTTGATGGGGGGGTGCAGGATTCTTTTGCTTGATTTAGATATGTTTCTGCTTATAATTTCCGACATTTTGGTAGACTCTTTGTTAGTCAACTTGTGTTTAATTAGATACTGTAGATGCAGCGTATCTTCTGTCATTATATGTTGACCTAGAAGACGAATTAATGCTTTAATAAAACGCTCAAACAGATGCTGCGGAAGGTCATCGAGCAGGATGGGAAGAACTGGAACCAGCTAATACCCCACTTAATGTTCTCAATCCGAGAACTACCCCAATCCTCCACTGGGTTTTCCCCGTTCCAACTCCTCTACGGGAGGAAGCCACGCGGCCTACTGGACCTCGCAAAGGAGGTGTGGGAAGCCCAACCGACCCCATTACGCAGCATGGTAGAGCACGTGGAGACGATGAGGGAGAGGATGACAGCCATATGGCCCATCGTAAGGGAACATATGGAGAAGGCCCAACGCGCCCATGCCCAGGTTTACAATCGGGGAGCCCAGCTCCGAGAATTCCAGGTGGGAGACAGGGTGCTAGTCTTAATCCCCACGGCCGAAAGTAAGTTCCTGGCAACATGGCACGGACCATTCGAGGTGGTCGGCAACCGGGGAGACGGAAACCTCAACAGATTTACCACGTGAACCTGTTGAAGAGGTGGCACGAGAGAACAGCCTTGGCTGTGCTATGGTGGGGACCCAGGACGCCAACGGGACCAGGGGTGGTCCCGAGCAATGAGGACCTCGACCCTGCCCAGAAGCAAGAGCTCAGGGAGCTGGTCGATCGGAACACGGCGGTGTTCTCTGAGAAACAGGAAGTGGAGGCTATGCTGAGGATGGGGGTCATAGAAGAGTCCCACAGTGCAGGGTGCAGCCCCATCGTGTTGGTGCCCTAACCGGACGGGAGCCTCCGCTTCTGGAACGATTTCCGGGGGGTGAACGACATCAGCTTGTTCAACGCCTATCCCATGCCGAGAGTGGACGAGCTCATCGACATTTGAACATCTCGGCCATGTTCTGTTATAATCTCCACCCAGCACAGCCAGAAGAAGACTGGCCACCCCTCAGAACCTGGTTCCTCCTAGGTTTCTTCCTAGGTTCTAGCCTTTCTAGGGAGTTTTTCCTAGCCACCGTGCTTCTACACCTGCATCGCTTGCTGTTTGCGGTTTTAGGCTGAGTTTCTGTACAGCACTTTGAGATATCAGTTGATGTAAGAAGGGATTTATAAATAAAATTGATTTTGATTTGATTACAGCCTTATTCTAAAAATGATTTAAAAAAAAAAAATTCTCATCAATACCCCACAATGACAAAGCGAAAATAGGTTTTTAGACATTTTTGAAATGTATAAAAAAACAGAAATACCTTATTTACATAAGTATTCAGAACCGTTGCTATGAGACTCAAAATTGAGCTCCGGTGCATCTTGTTTCCATTGATTATCCTTGAGATGTTTCTACAACTTGATTGGAGTCCACCTGTGGTAAATTCAATTGATTGGAGATGATTTGGAAAGGCACACACCTGTCCATATAAGGTCCCACAGTTAATAGTACATGTCAGAGCAAAAACCAAGCCATGAAGTCGAGGGAGATGTCCGTAGAGCTCTGAGACAGGATTGTGTCGAGGCACAGATCTGGGGAAGGGTACCAAAACATTGCTGCAGCTTTGAAGGTCCCCAAGAACACAGTGGATTCCATCATTCTTAAATGGAAGAAGTTTGTAGCCATCAAGGCTCTTCCTAAACCTAGCCACCCAGCCAAACTGAACAATCAGGGAAGAAGGGCCTTGGTTAGGAAGGTGACCAAGAACCCAATGGTCACTCTGACAGAGCTCCAGAGCGTCCTCTGTGGAGATGGGAGAACCTTCCAGAAGGACAAACATCTCTGCAGCACTACACCAATCAGGCCTTTATGGTAGAGTGGCCAGATGGAAGCCACTCCTCAGTAAAATGCACAACTGGTCTGATGAATTATTTGGCCTGAATGCCAAGCATCACATCTGGAAGAAACCTGGCACCATCACTACGGTGAAGCATGGTGGTGGCAGCATCATGCTGTGGGGATGTTTTTCAGCGACAAGGACTGGGAGACTAGTCAGGATCAAGGGAAAGATAAAAGGAGCAAAGTGCAGACAGATCCTTAATGAAAACCTGCTCCAGAGCGCTCAGGACCTCAGACTGAGGAGAAGGTTCTCTTCCAACAGGACAACAACCCTAAGCACACAGCCAAGACAACGCAGTAGTGGCTTCAGGACAAGTCTCTGAATGTCCTTGAGTGGCCCAGCCAGAGCCCGAACTTGAACCCGATCTAACATCTCTGGAGAGACCTGGAAATAGCTGTGCAACGACACTCCCCTTCCAACCTAACAGAGATTGAGAGGATCTGCAGAGAAGAATGGGAAAAATTCCCAAAAATATAGGTGTGCCAAGCTTTTGGTATCATATCCAAGAAGCGAAAAGTCCACAATGAAACTGACATTAAATGTGAGAATGATGCATTTGCGATAGAGCTCTGATCACAATTGATAACTTTCAATTTAATTAACTAAACATGGCCATTAATAATTGCATAATTAAAGAATTCTACATCAACAAACTGAGTTATAGGCTATTTCTTAACTATGTTTGCCAGCTCCAAGTAGGCTACACAAGTGGCACAAATTGATTTGCAAGGACTCCAGTGATATCATAATTTCAACCTATTTTATTGTATCAAATGGTAGCCTACAATGGAATAGAAAATAATAGTCTACTTGACGGCCAACAGATGCAAATGTACCCTATCATGAATGTTCCCTCTAATTTCTTTCCAGCACTAAGCAAATTTCAGGTCTGCTAAGCGCAAACACTGAGGCTGTGTTCACAGTAAATGCATCCCATAACATTTTAACATGGATATAGCTGTTCTATCACTCAGCCTATAGTATCAGTCAATGTGTGGTGTTCAATGTAGGCCTACATTCCATGAGACTTTTGAAAAAACCATGCAGGGTTTGACATTAACCTGTTTATCCACTTGTCCTTCAGACAAGGATGTAACTGAAAATGTTGTTGTTTAATGCAATAAACCAACAATAAAATGCATAATTATTTCCATACCATTATTACAGAGAATCAGACATATTATGCTACCCTCTGCCTATTGGCTACTTAGCTTATTCAAGCCTTTCTCAAAATACAACACTGCCCCTTTTAGACAAAAAAAAGCTCTTTACCTGACTTGCTTTTCAAAGATGACTAGAAATGTACATGTTTTGTGCTCTTGTAGGAAGCAATCACTCCCCTGTTTTTGACTACAAATGATCTATAACTTGGCTAATAACTCACTAACTAGCAAAGAATATGAACAAACAGTGCACAGGTGGCTACATGCAGCTCTCGCTTTGATCTCAAAACAAGCGCATCTATTCAGAACTGCTCATGCTGTAAACACAGTCTAGTTCAACGTAAATGGCATAGATCCATATATGGAAATGGCCTATTTGCATCTAGGTTGACTGCAGCTCTGCTTGTTTATGCCGCTCCAGTCTGTGTGGAGTAGGGACTGAGTAGTGCTCCAGTCTGTGTGGAGTAGGGACTGAGTAGTGCGTGTCAATGCAATAGAATCCTACTCCGATGCGTTCAGCCTACAACAAAATCTCTTGCGTAGTTTGTTTTGTTTCAGTATGTTGCATTGAAAGTGGCTAATATTGCATTGATTCGATCACAATTGCCACAGTAAAGGGAAACGTTGATGGTGTTAACAGGGAAAACTCTAGAACAGTTGTCACCAACCTTTTCTGAGTCATGATCACTTTCTGAGTCAAAATGCAAGCCGAGATCTACAGTTCAGATTTTTTTTTAAACATTACTTAAAAACGTAAGCCTATGCAACATTAACCAATTAAAAACAGTTCTGTAGTAATGAGGTTTGTGCAGTGCATTATCATTGCATATTGGCTTTGCTTGAATTGCCCTGCCAATGCACTGTTGTTCAGGCCATTTAAATATATATATATTTAAACATTTGAAATAGGCTATATGATCACGCTGGTAATAGATCTGTTGTTTTATTACTTGTGAGGAACATCTGAGTGAGAATCCGTTTCAATAATTTCCTTTTCATTTTTAATTTACTGGGCTGATGGTGCCTCCATCTGATGGTCAGTCTCTGCTGAGGGGGAGAGCAGCAGGCTGAGTGTCTGCCTCTCAATATCCATATGCTCAACCTTTCCTCCACTGACACTGACCAAAAAAGGACACCGTCTTCCAGCTGATGGTGAAACTCAAGTTGCACCGCATTATTTCTGCCTCATGCACAAATTCATGTTGTTACTCCTATGAACAGAGAAAGCTAAATATTCCTTGATATAAAAAAAAGACCCAAGCCTCTAATAATAACAACAACGCAAACCTATAGATACACTTTCCTACTCATTCATTACTGCTTGTTGTTGCTCATGGAAATAGGATGAACACATTTTATGGCCTATAAAAGTGTTGAATACAAAGTGTTGACAGTGCTGAGTAAGAACTTAAACATGAACTCACTCATAAAAACAGCAGCTCTTTGCTGTATTCGTTGACAGTCTCTCTCTAGTCATGGTTTTAAAGGTTTTGAAATCTCACAGTATCAATTTTCCTGTAGATTTCTTATGCCTGCTACGATAATCTGAGCCATCCGATTGGCCAGTCTGGGCCCGTTAGGGAACTCCTATTCTGTGAAGTGCGCGTGTGCAGTAACTTTCTTGCGCTCCTTCTTGGTTGGTGACTGCTGCTCCACAAAGTTATGTGAAGTTCAAACTCGTGTTTCTCAATTCAAAGGGCTTTATTGGCATGGGAAACATGTCAACTTTGCCGAAGCAAGCGAAATACATAATAAACAAAATTGAAATAAACCATACAAATTTACAGTAAACATTACATTCACACAAGTTCCAATGGAATATAGACATTTCCAATTGTGTCAAGTACTTATGTAGAATACTTGAAAATACTACTTAAGTCGTTTACTCTACTACTTAGAATTTTGACAACGTTTACTTTTTCTTCACGACATTCCTTTAAAAAAGTATGTACTTTTTTTTACTCCCTAAATTTTCCCTGATACCCAAAAGTACTCGTTACATTTTGAATGCTTAGCAGGACCGGGATATTGTATAATTGACATCCCTGGTCATCCCTACTGCCTCTGATCTGGCGGACTCACTAAACATATGCTTGGTTTGTAAATTATGTCTGAGTGTTGGAGCGTGCCCCTGGCTTTTACTTTTGATACTTAAGTATATTTGAGCAATTACATTTAATTTGTACGTAAGCAGATTTAAAACCAAATACTGTTAGACTTTTACTCAAGTAGTATTTTACTGGGTGACTTTCACTTTTACTTGAGTCGGAGTTCCATAAAGCCCATTTCAAATTTCCATTAGTGCTGCGCTCCAGACCCTAAAACTGATCATGAGTAAAACCCTTCGCTTTATACGGTTATCCATAAGAAAAGTTGACATAATGCAGTTTACTTTAAATCACCTCTGAGCGAATGTATCAAAAGTACCAATTTGACTGGAAATTTGACTGGAAAACCGAGAAGACTTCAACCCTGAATGTCCCCGAAACAAGCGTGCCACGCCCACAGCTCGCGGGAGACTCTCTCATTGGTCGGGTTTTGGCCACGGAGGAAATTCGGTTAAACTGAACCGCGGTGCACAGGCTATGGCCCGTGATATGAACAGGCAAAAGCGGTGAGGGAGGAACACATTTCTCCAATCGATGTTGTTAACAAGGCAGCATGATGCATAGTTCAGAAACATAAACATTTTTTCTCCATAAAATTTTCAAACTAGTTTTTATTGAGTAGGCAGATAAAGCATTTTTATCCAAATAAATCACTTGTGCATGTGTGAACACAAACTCCTATGCAAAACCGAAATTTAGGAACAGTACACATAGAAATAGCACACAGAGAACAGATCTACTGCTTCTAAGACTTGCTTTCAACGAGAATGACAGATCTATAACATGTATTTCTATTGGAATTTGGTCGGTTTCCAATGCAGCCATTTTTATCTCAATGTAAAATCATTTTTTGGGTAACAGTTAAGCACTTACTGTGATAGTTTTCAATTAAAAGGGTCAAAAATAAACAAAAATAGCTTGTTAGCGAAGTACAATTTCTCAAGCAAGAATTGTGCTAGGACTATCTGGGAGTGGTCTGAGTTGGGAGGGGAAAACTCAAAACTAGCTGTTTTGGACAGAGGTTAAGATCTTTCTTTCTTACTGATTTGTTCACTAATTTGGCCAAAACAGGCTGACGCGTCAAGAGTCGTTTCAAACGGCTCTTACATTAAAAAGGGCATTCATCATAATTTTCACAATTTCACTCTATTATTCCAACCAATATATAAAACGTAGCAAATCACGTTTTTGACTGCACTGGGCCTTTAATAAATAACGTATGGAAATTAACAGGGAAGTAGTATGGGCTGGGGTGTTCTTTTGCTCTAGTGGGTATTTTGGCTCATTGCAGAGACTATCACAATAGACTGCCAGGCTTACCCCTTTACCGTAACTTCCAAGTCCTTCCTTGTTGAGTAAATAAGGGGTTAAATAACTTTTTATACCCTGACAGTAAAAAGTGTGTAATTTTGGGAGGGATTCGATGATTTCCTCCTTTAGCCTACATTCGATATTACAAAAACACTACAATTATTTTGCAAGATGAAAGGAGGATTGTAACAATACATTACTCTGATGAACGTTATCATTATGGCCATGACTATTTACGACAAAAATCAACAATAAAAATTAAGAGATCTGTATAGACAGATATAATTTATCCAGATTCTACAATCGTACTCAATCCCAATCTCCTTTTTTTATCATGAATTCTCCTGGCCCTAAATGATAATAGTGTTTATGTTAATAGTGATAATTTATTGTGATAAATGGCTAATGTTGTTATACTAGGTTATTCACCTCTTTGTTCCCAGATAAGTAAATGATCGCATCTCGCATGCACAGTCACTATCAGGAAACTGCTCAGTTTTTGACGGGAGGATGTCGAGAATAACAGTAGAGGGAGAAGATCGAGAGGAAGTTGCACTCTTAAAAAACAGAATATATGACTGATGTGATGTGAGAGGAACTCTGAAACAACAAGCAAGACTTCAGCAAAGGTAATAGAACACTACATTTAGTGCTTTTAACTTCCTTTAGTTTATGTGCCAATGTTTTATTGCTTTATTTTAATACATTTCTATTATTTTAAAGCTTTTATTTGCTTATCAGAAACTTAAACGTGATGATATATTGTGGAGACTAATAAAGTTATGTTTACTTTAAGGATTTTTTTTTTTTTTAACATATAATATATTTGTCTCTGACAGGACATTTTGAGTTGACTTTTGCTGAGAAAGGCTTTCCCCAATCCACTATTTGGGTTAAATAACTAAACGAATGTCCCATAATAACCTATTCACTGTAGCAGAAAAGCTCTTGTTATGTTTCAGTATACCCTCTGTTATAAACAAATGCATTTACCATGGTTTACTATGCTGCGGTGATAAAACCCTCAGAAGGGTGATTGATTTCCATGATTTAGATGTATTATTCTTATTGATTGAAAGTGGAATCTATGAAATCAGAGCTGCACTGAACCTGGTGTTATTAACTCCATTTATTCAACTGTTCTTAACCAGAGAGCCTGTACGTGATGCAGAATGTTACCCATGATCAGTAGTGGTATTATTTAAATATATATTTTTGTCATTAACCAGACGCTCTTATCCAGAGAAATTAGAGTTAAGAGCCTTGTTCAAGGGCACATTAACAGATTTTTCCTCTAGTCGGCCTCGGGGATTCGAACTAGCAACCTTTCAGGTACTGGCCCAACGCTCTTAACCGCTAGGCTACCAGCTGCCCTATAGGAAAGTAAAATGCTCTATTTCTGCCAATGCTGCTGACTCATACCAGTCTGGTCTAATCAGGAGATAAAGTTAGACTACACAGCAACAAATGAATACATATTCTTTCGTGCCCTTTCTCCATTGCATCAGTTGCTGAAGCACCAGTTCAGACCAGACTTATACAGTAGTTCTAGTGTGCCAATTTCTGTTATATTTCAAAGGACTGACTTATTTTTTTATTTAACTCAGGACTCCACTTGCAAAAGCTATTGTTTGCCAAAATTCAAACATGTCATTCCTTCTCTAGGTCAAATGGAGCAGGCTTTTCTTTTGGTTTTACATGTAGTCTTATGGCCAACTCTTGCAGGTATGTCATTGACTTTTGAAAGTACATTCACGATAACACAATAGACTCAAAGCCACATTCATATTTTTTGTCTGTTGTTCAGAGCCCACTTTAGACTGGTTATTGTGACTTCTGACTGTTGGATATCTGATTTCAATATGGATGATAATGTCAATGTTGCTAATCTAACTCTGACCCCCCCCAGCCTTGTTCACAGTGGAGGTGGACAGTCTCTCACATGTGGCAGAGTTCCACGGTGATGTCACCATGGGCTGCAGGTTCCAACCTGGGGACTGGGACCCGAACCTGTCAGTGGTATGGCAACGGGTCCAGCCTCTTCCAGATGTAGAGGTGTACAGGATGGATAACGGACAGGAGGACCTCACTTCTCAGAATCTCCAGTACCGCGGCAGGGCACGGTTGGTGTTGGAGGAGCTGACCAATGGCTGGGCTAAGCTACATATGTCCAGTCTGAGGATCAACGACTCTGGGGTGTACCGATGTCTTGTGGAATTGGGGGGAGCTGATTATAAACAGACCACTTTGACAGTCAAAGGTGAGTTAAAAGCTCTTTCATTGCAATAGCACAGTACTGTAGTTTTTATAAGCAGTCAATCAATATTAGGTAATGAACTTGTCTGAAAAAGAAACATTTTACTTTGTTTTTCTTATACAACACTTTAATTTCACTGTATTCACATGTTGTTACACATTATAAGCACTGCATTGTAATAGAGTTCAATGGTTTATCATTCTACTTTCATGTGTCCTTTAGCAACCTATAAGACTATCATTAAAAGCATGCAGAGACGTGGGGGAGATGAGGTGGAGCTGGCCTGTGAGTCTGAGGGCTATCCTCTTGCCACAATCAACTGGAGAGACAAGAGTCTCAGGAACATCAAATCCAACGACACCGTTGTGAAAACTCCAGACCAGCTTTTCCATGTCACCAGCAAGATAATGGTCAAATACTCTGAGAAAAACAACTATACATGTGCCTTGGTGGAGAAAGGGGAAGCTACAAAGGGTCCATCAGCCAGGTTTGACATCCCAGGTATGAAGTGGGTGAATTTACCTGTTTGGTTACACTATTTGAAGGGCATCTACATAAGGACTTCATAAAACATTCATAACTCATACATAACACATTTATAACTCCCACATAACACATACATAACTCATACATAACTCATACATAACTCATACATAACTCATACATAACTCATACATAACTCATACATAACACATTCATAACTCATACATAACACATTCATAACACATTCATAACACATTTATAAGCAATACCTTGTGACATTATAGTGTGACATTATGGTGAAAGCACAACAAGGTCAATTTAACCTCTGAATGGAAAGTGGGGGTTAGAGTGCATAGATGTGTTGTTGATAAGGTGCTTTAACGCGGGTGCTTTCCTCAATGAGCATAGTGCTGTAAAGCGTAGGTGTCGAGGCGTAGCTGTCGTAGGTGTCGGGGTGATGTTTTCCCTTCCATTCAATGAATCACATTGTAGGCGTCATAAGTCAATGTGGGGAAAAAAACACGGGCTTTGAAGATGACTAGCAGATAGTGTATATATCTTTTCATGAAGACCTCATTTTTGTCAGAACTTCTACCAATCATCGTTGCTTGGTAGTGGAGCTGTTTTTAGTTTATTTTTTTAGCTGTTTTTTGTGTGGTTTTTTTTTCAATTTTACCTCGTTTTCTCCCCAATTTCGTGGTATCCAATTGTTTAGTAGCTACTATCTTGTCTCATCGCTACAACTCCCGTACGGGCTCGGGAGGGACGAAGGTTGAAAGTCATGCGTCCTCCGATACACAACCCAACCAAGCCGTACTGCTTCTTAACACAGCGCGCATCCAACCCAGAAGCCAGCCGCACCAATGTGTCGGAGGAAACACTGTGCACCTGGGAACCTTGGTTAGCGCGCACTGCGCCCGGCCCGCCACAGGAGTCGCTGGTGCGCGATGAGACAAGGACATCCCTACCGGCCAACGACGCTAGGCCAATTGTGCGTTGCCCCACGGACCTCCCGGTCGCGGCCGGTTACGACAGAGCCTGGGCGCAAACCCAGAGTCTCTGGTGGCGCTTCAGTACAGCGCCCTTAACCACTGCGCCACCCGGGAGGCCCTCGCTGTTTTTAGTTTGACCCATTTCTGGAAATTCTCTGAAAACCCTTTATCTGGTGTAAGATTGTTCTCTTTCCTAAATGTTTTTTTTATGTTTAGAAATTTTAACTAAGAACATAGGCAGTATTAGATACAGTTTATGATGAAAAATAAAATGGTTTCACTCTCCCTATCTTTTTTACTCATAGATGAAATACCTGTGATTGAGAGTAAACCTAACACCCTTTCTATTGTATTGGGCACGACATTGACGGTGGCTATGATCATTGCAGCTACCATCTTCGGGTATCGCAGACAGAAAGGTAACATACACTTAACTTTTATTCAGTTCTTAATTGATTTGCACACATTTGTATCTCAAGTTTGCTACAAGGAGTTTCCACTGTTTCATGTTGCCTGAGATAGACAGCCTAGAGAGGAAGTATGTACTTTGTACTTTAACCTCTAAAGGTGTAACTGATGTTGAAGCCAGAATGATTGCGTACAGTTAGTGTGAGACTGGAAGAAAAAAAATTCTACATCTTGTGACAAGGACTTAGCATGTAATGACTTAGCATGTAATGACTTAGCATGTGAGAACATGAGTGTGTGTTTTCTAAAACTATCTGAACTGCCACATGTGGAAACACCCCCACAGTTTGTTTTTGTGTTGCGGTAAATCATGTGGGTGGTTTACTACTACTATTAATAATAACAATAATAATTTATTACATTGGTAAAGTACGTTTTATTTAAACAAGAAAAATCTCAAAGTGCATAAAATAAAATTGAAAAAATATATATTTTTAAACAAAACAAATATATCTAACCATATCATGAAAGCAACCATCAAATTCTAATAGGAAGGGTAGCCGATAGAGATGAGTATTAAGGCCTGCTTTAAAAGTCCCGGCAGGCTGATATAGAGCTAGTCATTCCTTATTTTTTTTTTTTAGAAAAGTCCCCTATCAGTCTCGATCAAGTTTACAACACAGGAGGTTGGTGGCACCTTAATTGGGGAGGATGGGATTGGGGTAAGGGACAGTCAAAAGGGGATCCTTGGGACGTCCCAACTCTGACCACACCACATTTAAGTTGGAATTTAAAAAACGGTTAAGGTAAGGGTTATGGCAGGGTAACACTAACACTTGTGGTAATGGCTGGAATGGAACAGTATGGTATCAAATACATGGTTACCAGTATGAGCCATTCTTTCCCTCAGCAGCCTCCTATGGTTTGTACTTACAGTATTACTGCATTAGCATTTTGAGAAGTCAGCATGTTAAAAACCAAAGAGCGAGAAAGAGGAAAGTCCCAACCTTAAACACTAAAAGTGTTACAAAATGGCATTACTACTTTCTAAGCAATAACATGAATAGATTCAGCAGAACATCTCATGCAACATTCGGACTGTAAACTATAACCCGCTTTTATGTTCTGTTCACAGGGAGGCTCAGGACCCTCAAGCTCTAACACCCTCCTGGGCTCAACAGAGACGTGACCTCTGACCTGCCTGGACCCCTTTTGGCAGCTCCAACTGATCCTGGTGATAGACTGTTTGTGACTGTCAGTGACCTGTACCAGGAGGCAACAGAGAAAGAGACTCCTCACTGAGACTGTAAACTGCAAGGAGAGGACTGAGAACACAAAAGACTCATGCACACACATTGTCAACGAAAAGTTAAATCATGCTACATTTTCTGTTATCTAAATGTTACGCCGGTTGGCGTTTCCACTCACGACCAAATATGTTAATGGCAAGCCCAGTTGCCGGAGAAGATGGAGCGAGATGGATTTTGGCCAACATTGCTAATTTTCTCATTGATTAAACATTTGATCTCCATACAGTTTTCTGTTACCAAAACTATAATCTGTAAAAAACAGAGTGGATTGCATTTTATAGACTTGCCAATTATTATTTTTTTAAATGGCATTTAGGAGTGCAAGGGTGAATTGAGCACTTCACAGAGTAGGTGTTCCCTAATGTAAATAGGATCTCACTAGCTCGCTCTTGGCACTGCCCACCTCCTTGCTTGTTCTGCCCACTATGATTAATTTGCTCCCATTGGAAAGACAGGCTGTGGTCGATCTTGGGTTAGTAATAAACATCTTTGTCTAGGCCTTCTCATAATGTCATCAAAAAGCATTGCTTCTCCTTCACTTAGAACTAGAATGGTCCATCTACAGAAGTTATTATGTCAGGTGCATTAAAGATGCACTATGCAGAAATCGCTCTGCCATTTCCTGCAAAAATACTAATTGTTCGCCTAATTTCAGTTTGTGTAGATAATCATTGTACAATCTAAACAGCTGTGAAATATATTTTCCATAACCAAAAATATTGTATTTTCAGCTGTGAGAAGCTGGTGTACAAAACCGAAAGTAAATGACACAAAAACAGAACTTCAGAATGGGGAAGCATAGAAATAGCTCATATAGAACAGATCTACAGCTTCTTAGACTTGCTTTCAATTAGAAAGATAGATCTATAATGCACATTTCTATGTGAATTTGGTCTGGTCGCCCAAAAAGTTACATATTGTAGCTTTAAGTGATGCTCTGTTTTGTGTTATTTACTAGATTTTTACATTTCATACAACTTATTGGAAGATTTTTGGTCCATCTGAAGGCCTAGGTCCCATGGTCATGGTTCGTCATTGCATTTATTTACTGTATATCTTGTACAGTTACTAACTGTAATACAGAGATAATAACATGTTTATACAGAGATGTCCAACTTTGGGGGATTTTATTGAAAAAAACAGTTCCCTTCCATGCTTCCCATGAAACCCCAGAAGGCAAATTAGTGATTCCACATTTTATATTAACACAGTTGTTTACTGTACTCCAGGTATTTGATACTGTTTGATACTCTTTGTGAGTCGAACCATTTGATGACTTAGACCTTGTGACAACACAGTTTCACTTTCTGTCTCAGTCATATGGAAACTCTACAGTAAGAATGTATTGAGTCAGTCCATTGCACAATTTCCTAGAAAATAAACATTGTCTAAAGACAGGAAAGACGGGTGGTGCTGATGGGAAATGCTGATGATGATGATTCCTGCTTAAAGAAATATCTCGGTCATCAAATTGAAACTCAGTCATGAACTCTGGTCTTTTTTTCCTAATTCACATAATAAGATATGCTCACGAATACATTGTAAAACATGTGCCATGGTAATGATTGTATGCTATTTGTGACAGTCAATACCTCGCAAAATCAATTCTGGACCCTTAAAACCAATTGCACAGCTTTTTCCCCCTTCTCACCCTCTAATCAGGGATTGATTTAGTCAAAGATGATGGATATACTGATGGATATACATGTTTCTCCGTCCTAACAATGAGAGTTGTTGTCCACAAAGCGGCAAGGCGCGCTGTGTAGCTTTCGCTTATCCTTTCTTTGGATTGGTGGATACATCTCATTATTGTGATCCTTTTTGAAATATTCGATGAAGGTTGTTGACGTCAACCGCCTGTAATCAATGTAGAGTGATGCTATGCTACTAGCCTTATGCCATGAATATGCATAGCCTGTCATGTACTTCTAGAAGTAGTGGGTGGAGGAGTCAGGCGCAGAGAGCAGGGTAGTCAACGCCACACACACGGGCGCAATAAGACCCAGTCTAAAACAACAGGACGAAACGGTTCGAAAACAAAAATACTTCCACAGAAATCACACACATCAAATAACAGAAAACAAGCCAGCACAAAAGCCGGCGGGCCTACCGGGTTTAAATAGCCCAAAACCAAAAGCTAAACAAGAAACAAGTGCAACTAATCAGACAAAACTAAATGAAACAGAAAAGGGGATCGGTGGCAGCTAGTAGGCCGGCGACGAGGACCGCCGAGCGCCACCCGAACAGGAAGAGGCACCATCTTCGGCGGGATTCGTGACATAGCCATCTCGAGACAACACCGATATGAAGTTTTTGTTTTACTTACAAGTTGCCGGGATGTCACGTGTCCTACTATATCAGTACACTAGTAACAATAATACATTTTAGGGGTACCAAATTCGACACTCTCTCATTGACCCCCATAAAAAAAACTCCTTGCTTGGTGGGCAAAACAATGAAACTCTGCCGAGTTGGGGCTCCCTATTCCCATTCCTCTCTCAGTGGCTCCACCCTGAGGATCTTGGTGTGTCTTACCTCAGATACCAGTTTCTTCCTTCTGTTGTCCCAAACGTATCTGTTCTACCATGGTATTAAATAACATCTGACATTAGTTTGGAAGGAGGCTCCGTTGATCAAAATTAAAATGTTCTCTCACCTCAAGTGGGTCTGTGCTGGGTAGTGCTGAGTGATTAGTGCTTTAAAAAATATATATATATATATTTTTTTAACCTTTATTTTACTAGGCAAGTCAGTTAAGAACAAATTCTTATTTTCAATGACAGTGCCTTTGGAAAGTATTCAGACCCTTTAGAGCTCAGGCACATCCTGTTTCCATTGATCATCCTTGAGTTGTTTCTACAACTTGATTGGAGTCCACCTGTGGAGCATTCAATTGATTGGACATGATTTGGAAAGACACACACCTGTCTATATAAAGTCCCACAGTTGATAGTGCATGTAAGAGCAAAACCAAGCCATGAGGTCGAAGGAATTACCCATAGAGCTCCGAGACAGGATTGTGTCGAGGCACAGATCTGGGGAAGGACACCAAAACAATTATTCAGCATTGAAGGTCCCCAAGAACACAGTGGCCTCCATCATACTTAAATGGAAGAAGTTACGAAACACCAAGACTCTTTTTAGAGCTGGCTGCACGGCCAAACTGAGTAATCGGAGGAGAAGGGCCATGGTCAGGGAGGTGACCAGGAACCCGATGGTCACTCTGAAGGAGCTCCAAAGTTCCTCTGTGGAGATAAGAGAACCATCTCTGTAGCACTCCACCAATAAGGTGGTAGAGTGGCCTTTATGGTAGAGTGGCTAGATGGAAGCCACTCCTCAGTAAAAGGCACACGACAGCCTGCTTGGAGTTTTCCAAAAGGCACCTAAAGACTCTCAGACCATGAGAAACAAGATTTTCTGGTCTGATGAAACCGAGACTGAACCCTTTGACCTGAATGATGTTTTTCAGTGGCAGGGACTGGGAGACTAGTCAGGATTGAGGGAAAGATGAACGGAGCAAAGTACAGAGAGATCCTTGATGAAAACCTGCTTCAGAGCGCTCAGGACCACAGACTGGGGCGAAGGTTCACCTTCCAACAGGACAACAACCTTAAGCACATAGCCAAGACAACGCAGGAGTGGCTTCAGGACAAGTCTCTGAATGTCCTTGAGTGGCCCAGCCAGAGCCTGGACTTGAACCCGATTTAACATCTCTAACACTAAACATACGAATATGTATTTTACATTGATAAGGAAGGTGAAATCTTATAGATAGTGGTTTTATAATTTGATTATACTATACATGGAAATGTAATGCCTTCTAACCTTTCTTGGAGTATGCAGCATTACTAGTTATTGTTTATGGTCCTCATGATAAATATTATTATCATTATTTAATACTTTCGGGGATTACGTAGATTACATTTTAGATTAAACTTCTTAAATGTAACTACATCATGTAAAGGGGCAATCATGAGTTGTGTCCATTTTTGGAATTATAAATTAATGATATATACACATTGATTTTTGAAGAATATAACTTATAAATGCCTCATGAGCTTAGTTCATCTGTCACACTCCATGAGAACCATAAATATAAACTGTTTTACTCCAACGTTTGTAAACAAAGTAAATATAAACAAACACTATATATCTTCAAAACATGGTTAAAACTATCATTTTTATATCCTGGATGGTTAGTCCTTGCATCCATAGCTCTGTCTATGCGTTTGAGAGAGGTTACATTTCTCCAGCCCTGAGCTTCTTACCAAAACAGGGGTGGGGAAATCACTTTGTTATTGTTTCAACTGCTGATGGACAATTTAATAAAATATTTATATTGTTGAGTATATTACATTGGTTTTATTTGATTACTTTATTATTTAATTGTGTCACGACTTCCGCCTAAGTTGGTGCCTCTCCTTGTTCGGGCTGCGTTCGGCGGTCGGTCGTTGTCACCTGCTTTTTAGCTGTCACCTATCTACGTTTCTTTTTCTATTTGTTATGTCTTGATTGCACACACCTTACGTTATTATTATTTCCCTATTTAACCCTCTGGTTCTCATTATGTTTTGTGCATGATTGTTCCTGGATTTGTGTTAGTCTTTTGTGTTAGGGTTTGTATTCCCTGCGTGGATTTATTGGCTGTTTATGTTTCAGAGTAAAGTACGTTATTTTACTCAGTTCTGTGTCCTGCGCCTGACTCCGTCCTCACCTCTGCACAACTGACACTTGACCAATTCCAAGTTATCATCTCATCCTTATAGAGCTGCTGTCTAACAAAATCACAATGTTCATAGTTCTTCAAAGTAAATAAGGCATATTTTTATGCCTGCTGAATACCAATTATTAATCACACAGAAACTGCTCTCTGTGTATCCTCTCTGGATCAAGCATTCTTCTGTCTTTTGTGTAGAAGGCATAAAACAAACAATAGACCAGACAAGTATCCACGCAATGGATTATGGTCATTGAGTTACTTATCACATTTTTTTTGCGCTAGACTATGTAGAACATTGGCCTGATGGAAACTACAACTGCCTACTTGCTGTGCCTGGCCGGTTCCCTTCTTTCCACTGGGATTCTCTGCCTCTAACCCTATTACAGGGGCTGAGTCACTGGCTTACTAGGGCTCTTTCATACCGTCCCTTGGAGGGGTGCTTCACTTGAGTGGGCTGAGTCACTGATGTGATCTTCCTGTCTGGGTTGGCGCCCCCCCTTGGGTTGTGCCGTGGCGGAGATCTTTGTGGGCTATACTCGGCCTTGTCTCAGGATGGTAAGTTGGTGGTTGAAGATATCCCTCTAGTGATGTGGGGGCTGTGCTTTGGCAAAGTGGGTGGGGTTATATCCTTCCTGTTTGGCCCTGTCCGGGGGTGTCATCGGATGGGGCCACAGTGTCTCCTGACCCCTCCTGTCACAGCCTCCAGTATTCATGCTGCAGTAGTTTATGTGTCGGGGGGCTAGGGTTAGTTTGTTATATCTGGAGTACTTCTCCTGTCCTATCCGGTGTCCTGTGTGAATTTAAGTATGCTCTCTCTAATTCTCTCTTTCTCTCTTTCTTTCTCTTGGAGGACCTGAGCCCTAGGACCATGCCTCAGGACTACCTGACATGATGACTCCTTGCTGTCCCCAGTCCACCTGGCCGTGCTGCTGCTCCAGTTTCAACTGTTCTGCCTGTGATTATTATTATTTGACCATGCTGGTAATTTATGAACATTTGAACATCTTGACCATGTTCTGTTATAATCTCCACCGGCACAGCCAGAAAAGGACTGGCCACCCCACATAGCCTGGTTCCTCTCTAGGTTTCTTCCTAGGTTTTGGCCTTTCTAGGGAGTTTTTCCTAGCCACCGTGCTTCTACGCCTGCATTGCTTGCTGTTTGGGGTTTTAGGCTGGGTTTCTGTACAGCACTTTGCGATATCAGCTGATGTACGAAGGGATTTATAAATAAATTTGATTTGATTTATTTACTACATCGCACAGTTTGTGCATGATCTGATTTATCTCTAGAGAAACTGCAGAGCAATGTGCACATTGAGCTAAAAACGAAATTGAAATCAAGTGATTGAACGATGTCAGTCAATTAATTGTTAAAAAAAACTAAAAATAACTGACATTCGATACACCCAAATTCAAACTTAGGAACTCTGGCCTCTTTGTAGTAGCGATGGGTCATTCGCGAACGAGTCGGCTCTAAGAGTCGACTCTTGTAGATGAACATTGGGAGCCGACTTGCATATCAGAAGAGCTTAATCTATTTATAAAAATATCTAAAATTAAGATATGAATAATCAAAATATTTAAATGAATAGAATGACTAATTCAAAGAACAAAAAAATAAATAAAATAATATAGGCCTAAATGCTCAAGTGCACACATTCGTTCTGACTGTCTGCTCAGACGAACAGCCTCACCTGTTGTTCCTGTCAATCAGATATGGAGTGTCAACCAATGAACATGAGGGAGGGCAGAGCCAACTCACTCACTGTCACACACTTAGCAGCCGAGGAGAGAGAGGAAGGACAGCTGTGAAAACAACAGCTTAAAAATTAGTCGGAAGCACAGTAGCATTTGGATGCCAAAACAAAATCTTATATGAAGCCAGTTCTACGCACAACCTACACCGGCATATGCTAACTGTGCACCCAACTGTGAAGCTAGCTGTAGCAGAGCTTCGAAAAACTAGCGGGCCTGCTAGTGATGGTGGTGGAGCCAGAACCTCCACACATGATGTATCCACTCAGTCAAGTAGGCCTACTCCGCAACCCACAGCAAACAATTCCAAGCAGGAAAACCCTTTAAATTCCACGACTGTACGAGAGCACACAGGCTTCAGTGCGAGAAAGAGTCCAAAAAGCTACTGGAGTTTGCCTTACCACTGACTACTGGACATCAAGGGTAACCACTGCTTACATGTCAGTTACATGTCACTTCATTAAAGTTTACGTACACTCAATTAGTATTGGGTAGCATTGCTTTTAAATTGTTTAACTTGGGTCAAACGCTTCACGAAGCCTTCCACAAGTTTCCCACAATAATTGGATACATTTTGGCTCCTTCCTCCTGACTGAGCTGGTGTAACCGAGTCAGGTTTTAGGTTTTAGGCCTCCTTGCTCGCACACGCCTTTTCAGTTCTACCCACAAATGTTCTATTTGATTGAGGTCAGGGCTTTGTGATGGCCACTCCAATACCTTGACTTTGTTGTCCTTAAGCCATTTTGCTTCGGACTTTGGAAGTATGCTTGGGGTCATTGTCCATTTCGAAGACCCATTTGCGACCAAGATTCAACTTCCTGGCTGATGTCTGGAGATGTTGCTTCAATATATCCACATAATTTTCCTACCTCATTATGCCATCTATTTTGTGAAGTGCACCAGTCTCTCCTGCAGCAAAGCACCCCCACAACATGATGCTGCAACCCCCGTGCTTCACGGTTGGGATGGTGTTCTTCGGCTTGCAAGCCACCCCATTTTTCCTCCAAACATAACAATGGTCATTATGGCCAAACAGTTCTATTTGTGTTTCATCAGACCAGAGTACATTTCTCCACAAAGTACAATCTTTGTCCCCCATGTGCAGTTGCAAACCGTAGTCTGGCTTTTTTTATGGTGGTTTTGGAGCAGTGGCTTCTTCATTGTTGAGCGGCCTTTCAGGTTATGTCGATATAGGACTCGTTTTACTGTGGATATAGATACTTTTGTACCTGTTTCCTCCAGCATCTTCACAAGGTCCTTTGCTGTTGTTCTGGGATTGATTTGCACTTTTTGCACCAAAGTACGTTCATCTCTAGGAGACAGAACGCATCTCCTTCCTGAGCGGTATGATGGCTGCGTGGTCCCATGGTGTTTATACTTGCGTACTACTGTTTGTACAGATGAAAGTGGTACCTTCAGGTGTTTGGAAATTGCTACCAAGGAAGAACCAGACTTGTGGAGGTCTCCATTTGTTTTCTGAGGTCTTGGCTGATTTATTTTGATATTCCAATGATGTCAAGCAAAGAGGCACTGAGTTTGAAGGTCGGCCTTAAAATACATCCACAGGTACACCTCCAATTGACTCAAATTATGTCAATTAGCCTATCAGAAGCTTCTAAAGCCATGACATCAATTTCTGGAATTTTCCAAACTGTTTGAAGGCACAGTCAACTTAGTGTACGTAAACTTCTGACCAACTGGAATTGTGATACAGTGAATTAGAAGTGAAATAATCTGTCTGTAAACAATTGTTGGAAAAATTACTTGTGTCATGCACAAAGTAGATATCCTAACCGACTTGCCAAAACTATAGTTCGTTAACAATAAATTTGTGGAGTGGTTGAAAAACGAGTTTTAATGACTCCAACCTAAGTGTACATAAACTTCTGACTTCAACTGTATATGTATATGCGCAGTAGATGAGATTGTAGTATTAGTAGACAAAACATGAACCTGAACACATAAGTTACTGTTCTCTCTTTTCAGCTATGTGACAGCCTCAAAAATTATACTCCTGTGTGAGGGTCTGCAGCGAATCACAGCCAGCCGCCAGAGAGAAGCAAATGTAACCACAGGACATGTGACAGAGTTGATGGACACCCTATGTTCATCAATGGACAGAAAGTTCCACAGAATGGAATATAGACACGTGCTATCAGAAACCGCTGCACTTGACCCCAGGTTTAAGAAGTTAGCCTTCAGTGATCTAATCCAAGATGGATCATCTAATTTAAGATGGTGTAGCAGTAGGATGTGTGTGTTTGTCCTTGTCTTATCCCGTGTAAATAGCCGGTCTTCTTCGTGTATATTTTAATCTCACTTTCTATCTACGAAGTAAATATACTTTCCTGCAACCCGCCTCACCCAATGTGTTATGGATCTGCTATTTTTATTCCTTATAACTGGAACTTCCATCAGGAGCTAGCCAACTAACTAGCAACTAGTCTTTGTTAGCCACGGCTAGCGGTCTTCACCTTTTTCTCGGTCGCCAGCCAGCCTTAGCTTGGACAACACCTGCCTGTCTGCTCAGCGCAATATCATCCCAGAGCATATCGGACTGTTTCTCTCTACCAATCACCAGATTCCTGCCGCTCTGGATCATTACACCGGATCATCACAAATAGCTAGTTGCAAACGAGTGGCTACTGTTAGCCTTGAGCTAGCCTCGAGCTAGGCCCATATACCATCTAATTCTAGGACTACAACACCTCCTTTGCCAATTGGCAAGACCCTTTATTGTCGACACGGAGCCCCGCCGATACATCACGACTGGACTGCCGACGTGATCGCCCGATATGGTCTCAACAGG
This sequence comes from Oncorhynchus clarkii lewisi, assembly GCF_045791955.1. Taxonomy (NCBI): domain Eukaryota; kingdom Metazoa; phylum Chordata; class Actinopteri; order Salmoniformes; family Salmonidae; genus Oncorhynchus; species Oncorhynchus clarkii. The sequence goes on along the minus strand of NC_092158.1, from coordinate 13,088,407 downwards.
CTATTTTGTTACGATGTCGTCAAAGAACTATCTACTAGCCCCAGCCCGCTAGCTTTTCAGAACGCTGTGTCCCCTGCTCGCCTAGCGTAGTAATGACTACCGAACAGCACCCTGCCACACCTATCGCTGCTCTTTTGACCCTATGATCACTCGGCTACACAGCTGATGCCCCCTGGACTGTTTCAATAACATGGTAACTAATTTTGTTTACCTGTCGGCCCCAGTCTCAAACTCAGGTCCTGTATGTACCTAAATGACCCGCTCTGCCCATTCATTGCCATTTACCCGTTGATGTCTTAGCTCTCCTGATCAACACCTGTGTTTGCTTTATGCCTCTCTCTAATGTCAATATGCCTTGTCTACTGCTGTCTTGGCTAGTTCTTATTGTTTTATTTCACTGTAAAGCCATCAGTCCCGCTAAAAATGCCTTAGATAGCTCTTATGTCCCACCCCACACACATGCAGAGACCTCACCTGGCTTAACTGGTGCCTCTAGAGACGAAGCCTCTCTCATCATCACTCAATGCCTAGGTTTACCTCCACTGTACTCACATCCAACCATACCATTGTCTGTACATTATGCCCTGAATCTATTCTACCAGGCCCATAAATATGCTCCTTATATTCTCTGTCCCCAACGCACTAGACGACCAGTTCTTATAGCATTTAGCCGTTCCCTTATCCTACTCCTCTTCTGTTCCTTTGGTGATGTAGAGGTTAATCCAGGCCATGTAGCCCCCAGTTCCACTCCTATTCCCCAGGTGCTATCATTTGTTGACTTCTGTAATCGTAAAAGCCTTGGTTTCATGCATGTTAACATCAGAAGCCACCTCCCTAAGTTTGTTTTATTCACTGCTCTAGCATACTCCACCAACCCTGATGTCTTAGCCATGTCTGAATCCTGGCTTAGGAATGCCACCAAAAATGCTGACATTTCCATCCTCAACTACAACAATTTCTGCCAAGATAGGACTACCAAAGTGGGTGGAGTTGCAATCTACTGCAGAGATAGCCTGCTGAGTTCTGTCATGCTATCCAGGTATGTGCCCAAACAGTTAGAGCTTCTCACTGTTTCACTGTTATAGACCCCCCTCATCCCCCAACTGTGCCCTGGACACCATATGTGGATTTATTGTCCCCCATTTATCTTCAGAGTTTGTACTGTTAGGTGACCTAAACTGGGATATGCTTAACACCCCGGCCGTCCTACAATCTAAGCTAGATGCCATCAATCTCACACAAATTATCAAGGAACCTACCAAGTACAACCCTAAATCCGTAAACACGGGCAACCTCATGGATATCATCCTGACCAACCTGCCCTCTAAATATACCTCTGCTGTCTTCAACCAGGATCTCAGCAATCACTGCCTCATTGCCTGCATCCGTAATGGGTCCACGGTCAAACGACCACCCCTCATCATTGTCAAACGCTCCCTAAAACACTTCCGCAAGCAGGCCTTTCTAATCGACCTGGCCCGGAAGGATATTGACCTCATTCCGTCAGTAGAGGATGCCTGGTTATTCTTTAAAAGTGCTTTCCTCACCATCTTAAATAAGCATGCCCCATTCAAAAACAATTGAACTAAGAACAGACATAGCCCTTGGTTCACTCCAGACTTGACTGCCCTTAACCAGCACAAAAACATCATGTGCCACACTGCATTAGCATTGAATTGTCCCCGCGATATGCAACTTTTCAGGGAAGTTAGGAACCAATATTCACAGGCAGTTAGGAAAGCAAAGGCTAGCTTTTCAAACAGAAATTTGCATCCTGTAGCACAAACTCCAAAAAGTTCTGGGACACATGGAGAATAAGAAAACCTCCTCCCAGCTGCCCACTGCACTGAGGCAAGGAAACACAGTCACCACCGATAAATCTACTATAATCGAGAATTTCAATAAGTATTTTTCTATGGCTGGCCATGCTTTCCACCTGGCTACCCCTACCCCGGTCAACAGCTCTGGACCCCCCACAGCAACTTGCCCAATCCTCCCCCATTTCAACTTCACCCAAATCCAGATAGCTGATGTTCTGAAAGAGCTGCAAAATCTGGACCCCTACAAATCAGCTGGGCTAGACAATCTGGACCCTCTCTTTCTAAAATTATTTGCCGTAATTGTTGCAACCCCTATTACTAGCCTGTTCAACCTCTCTTTCGTATCGTCCGAAATCCCTAAATTTGGAAAGCTGCCGCGGTCATCCCCTCTTCAAAGGGGGAGACACTCTAGACCCAAACTGTTACAGACCTATATCCATCCTGCCCTGCCTTTCTAAAATCTTTGAACGGCAAGTTAACAAACAGATCACCTACCATTTCGATTCCCCCTGTACCTTCTCCGCAATGCAATCTGGTTTTCCGAGTGGGTCACGTGTGCACCTCAGCCACGCTGTCACGCCCTGACCTTAGAGAGACGTTTTATTTCTCTATTTGGTTAGGTCGGGGTGTGATGTGGGGTGGGCATTCTATGTTTTGTGTTTCTATGTTTTGGCCGGGTATGGTTCTCAATCAGGGACAGCTGTCTATCGTTGTCTCTGATTGGGAATCATACTTAGGCAGCCTGGTTTTCCACCTTAGGTTGTGGGATGTTGTTTTTTGTTAGCTCTGTAAGCCTACTGAACGTGATGTTTGTTATTCTTTTGTTGTTTTGTTTAGTGTTCTGAGAAAATAAAGAATCATGAACACGTACCACCCTGCACCTTGGTCTACTTCATACGACAAGTGTTACACACGCTCAAGGTCCTAAACAATATCATAACCGCCATCAATAAAAGACAACACTGTGCAGCCATCTTCATCGACCTGGCCAAGGCTTTCAACTCTGTCAATCACCGCATTCTTATCGGCAGACTCAACAGCCTTGGTTTCTCAAATGACTGCCTCGCCTGGTTCACCGACTGCTTTTCAGACAGAGTTCAGTGTGTCAAATCGGAGGGCCTGTTGTCCGAACCTCTGGCAGTCTCTTTGGGGGTGCCACAGGGTTCAATTCTCTGGCCGACTCTTTTCACTGTATACATCAATGATGTCGCTCTTGCTGCTGGTGATTCTCTGATCCACCTCTATGCAGACGACACCATTCTATATACTTCTGGCCCTTCATTGGACACTGTGTTAACAAACCTCTAGACGAGCTTCAATGCCATACAACACTCCTTCCGTGGCCTCCAACTGCTCTTAAATGCAAGTAAAACAAAATGCATGCTCTTCAACTGCCTGCACCCGCCCACCCGACGAGCATCACTACTCTGGACGGTTCTGACTTAGAATATGTGGACCACTACAAATACCTAGGTGTCTGGCTAGACTGTAAACTCTCCTTCCGGACTCACATTAAGCATCTCCAATCCAAAATTAAATCTAGAACTGGTTTCCTATTTCGCAACAAAGCATCCTTCACTCATGCTGCCAAACATACCCTCGCAAAACTAACTATCCTACCGATCCTTGACTTCAGCGACGTTATTTACAAAATTGCACGTAGCACGTGCTCCAGCAGGTATATTTCACTGGTCATCCCCAAAGCCAACTCCCTTTGGCTGCCTTTCCTTCCAGTTCTCTGCTGCCAATGACTGGAACGAATTGCAAAAATCTCTGAAGCTGGAGTCTTATTTCTCCCTCACTAACTTGTAGCATCAGCTGTCAGAGTAGCTTACCGATCATTGCATCTGTAAATAGCCCATCTGTAAATAGCCCATCCAACCACCTCATCCCCATATTGTTATTTTTTTTTGCTCCTTTGCACCCCAGTATCTCTACTTGCACATCATCTTCTGCACATCTATCACTCCAGTGTTTAATTCCTAAATTGTAATTATTTCACCACTGCGGCCTATTTATTGCCTTACCTCCCTAATCTTACTACATTTGCACACACTGTATATAGATTTTCCTATTGTGTTATTGACTGTACGTTTGTTTATCCCATGTGTAACTCTGTGTTGTTTGTGTCGCACTGCATTGCTTTATCTTGGCCAGGTCGCAGTTGTAAATGAGAACTTGTTCTCAACTGGCCTACTTGGTTAAATAAAGGTGAAATAAAATTAAATAAAACAAAAATGCTAGAGCGATTGATGAGGCTCTTCAAAGAATAACCTCAGCAGCAGGGAGGGACAGCCCCAACAGTCAGCTGGCTCAGCCACCAGGGCACCAGGAAGAAGAGGGATCAGATAGAGCAGAAGCACCAGCAGTAGTGCCTCAAACGTCTGCTGTTTGGATGCTGTTTGACGAGAGAGTCTCTGGGGATGCAGTACGAAGGAATAATGGAGGTCCAATCCTATTTGGAGGAGCCCCTCCTCCAAAGATCTACAGATCCTCTGAGCTGGTAGAGGAACAAGGCCTCTGTCTACCCACGGCTTACTAAAGTCATGACATAGAGACTCTGCATAGTGGCCACATCCCTTCCCTCTGAGAGGGTCTTCTCGAAAACGGGACAAATAATTACTGAGAGAAGAAACCGCATCAGCCCCTTGAAAGTGAGGCAGCTTGCATTTCTGAATGGAAATCTCTCATAAAAGCAAAATATGGTCAGCATTGTTGTGTGCCGCTGGTTATAACATGGCAATAAAGAAGAGAGAGAAAAGAGGGACCAGTTTAATGTTTTAAGTGGGATGCTGCAGTTTCGCACATTGTTATTTATTTTTCTTTGATATGGTTCAATATTCTATTATTATGTTGTTCAGATTGTATTCGTTTTGAATTGTTACATTTATATGCACTTTGTTTATATACATTAAAAAGTTATACTTTAAATGCAAATGTTTAATAGCATTCTTTTTCATAACAAACCAATGCATTTTTACATACATTGTGGTTAAGGTAGAGTATTCTTTATTTTAATAACTTAATTATAATTGTTTTAACACACCAATCATAGTCAAACTATCGCAAACTGTTTGACTTGGAAAAAATACAAAACATATTTTTTCAAAGAGCCGTTTGCGAGCCAAAAGAGCTGGCTCTTTTTGGTGAGCTGAGCCGAACGAGCCGGTTCACTATAAAGAGACGGAATGCCCGTCATTACTTTGTAGAGTTCCGACTTTCCGACCTGAAGATCACTGACGTCAAATTTTGGCTCGTATTTTTCGAGTTCCCAGTTGTCTTGAAAGCACCAATAACTGACAACCAAAGAATCCCTATTTTGGTTATCCCATGGAAAAGTCTGGGGGTTTCCAGTGCGTCAAACCACTAACCTTAAAACATTTTTTGGGGGGAAGTAGAGAGCACACACTAGTTGTCATTTGTACAATGCTAAACTCAAGAGGGAGCATTGAACTACAACATATGGCAGTAATCGATCTCCCTACATATGCCCATGTACTGTAATTTATGTAACCCATGGTTGCGTGAATCATCAGATCTAAGACATCTTTTACGGTGTCTAGTTGATAGGTATTCGACTAGCCGGACTGTTCCCCGGACTCCACGTGTAGGGATTTGTACAATGCACAAACAAGGCTATTGAACTTGACATTGGTCTCTGTCTTTATTCCTTTATCCAACATATCATACAGAAACAACATCTGTTTGACATTTTTGATACTTTGTCCCAGGGGGTGAAGTCCTACATTTCTGTTTAATTGTTGTGTGTCTAGGTTGAGTGGTGAAGGAAGTTACTGCTGTGCAGCCAAATATCAGAAACGTACATTGAGACAAATATTAATACACAACCCTTATTAGATCTATCTCAAAGTATTGTTGTTTTTTCTGTTGAAAAGTGAAGTATAATGACGCACTTCAGAGTTAGAATTTATTTCGCAATTGTTCGATTTGAAGAAAAATACATGTCAGATGGTGTAGAGAGCTTGTCAGGTCAAATCAATCAATTTGTATTTGTCACATGCACTGAATACAACCGGTGTAGACCTTACAGTGAAATGTTAACCTTAACCAACAATGTAGTTTTAAGAAAAATAGCAAAAAAAAAAGTAAGAAATAATAAATCATTAATAATTAAAGAGCAGCATTAAAATAACAAAAGCGAGGCTATATACAGCTGGCTACCGGTACAGAGTCAATGTGCGGGGGCATCGGTTAGTCGAGGTAATTGAGGTAATATGTACATGTAGGTAGAGTTATTAAAGTGACGATGCATAGATAATAACAGAATAGCAGCAGTGTGAACATACTATTTTTAGGGCCTTCCTCTGAGGTACTTCATTTGATACAAAGTATATAAATGTGAGATAAAATATAACCAGAAACACTCATTCTAAGTGCAACCAAAGATTACATTGAATTACAGTACATTAGTTTCTCCACTGCACTGTCGGAGCTAGAAGCACAAGCATTTCGCTACACTCGCAATAACATCTGCAACGTGTATGTGAGCAATACAATTTGATTTAGTCTCTCTTGTGCAAGCCTCCCTTATCACCACCAGAGTGCAGCAACGAGCCATTCGGGTGAGTTCGCAAATTCATTCTGGAGTGCCAAAGTGCAGATTCAGTGCTTTTTTTTTTTTTAGGTTGTCCGTTCGTATATTCGGGGCGTTCAGAGCGCACACTGAACGCTCTGGCCGAGGAGTAAGGATGATCCAAGCGTCATGACCTCACGATGGCAGTCAAGCACCCAAGCTAACTGGCTAAAGTGGGCTAGTTTGCTATCTACTGCCAGAAACAAATGAAAGAACACCTAACTCTGGACATTTTACTCGGCCTAGCAGAGCTGGTTAGAGTGTTTTCTTGTTATCTAGAGGGTTAGTGACTGTAACTGTGTTATGGCAACTATTTAATTGCGTTTTTAGTCGGTTTACTTGCACCTGTCATCACCAATTTTAGGGCGTTCGTAAATTCCTCAATTACTATCGCTAGCAAACCAGAGTGCTCTGAAATTGGAGCCGATTACCAATGTGAATACGAACGCACCCCACATTTGGAGTTCACGAGAAAATTACATCAGATGTCTCGTTCTGCGCAAATTTCTGCCACGTTCAAAACAACTGGGAACTCGGAAATCTCTGACTTCCGAGCGTTCAAGACATCTGAGAACCCGGAAAAAGACGAGCCTCGACTGGGAAAAATCGTTTGAGCTGTCATCCAACTGGGAACTCCAAGTCTGGAAACTCGGACATTTTACTAGAGCTCCGACTTTCCGACCCGAAATGAAGATCACCGACGTCATGAGTTGAACTCGGTTATTTCTGAGTTCCCAGTTGTGTTGAAAGCACCATTCACACCGGGCAGAGGCCTCTTCGGGGATAGCGAATCGGAGTGAGGATAGCAAACATAATCGCTAAAGATGGCGGCGGAGAGAGACACCGAAAAGAATACTGCATGTATTATCATCGCTAAGCAATGTTTTTTTTAGGTAGGTGGACACGCAAACTACAGAGAGCTTTTAAGTTGAAGTCCCGTGTTGTGCACATGACTTGTTTTTTCTCCCACTGGAGAGCCCAAGTTCCATGTCAAGTTAGCAGTGTTGGCTAGCTAGCCTGATTGGATTGCACATAGATTTGATGAGCGATTAAATGTGCCACAAACTGTCCATGAAGCCATTGGACAACATCGTCTCTTACTGTGGAATACAGCTTGCCAGCCTTTCAACTGGACCCGCGACACGGCGAGTGTTGAGTCGAAGTGACTGACCGTCATGTATTTTCTAACTGGCTGGCCTCGGAGGCTACTTTGTCCACTGAAAAGTGAAGAAGAACCGTTTCATGTTCAACCCAGCTCCCAGAGGTTTTACTTCGCTGTATTGTCCGAGACTCAACTAAGCGTCTGGTTTAGTCGGGTAAGCACGGAGGGAATTACTGACGAGCTGGCTAGCCGCTAACGTTACTTAACGGTTAGCCGGTGATCAAGTTGGATAGTTCAGTTTTTGGTCTGTACACTTTGGTTGCCGCGTCACTTACTTGTTAGTTAATGGCACGGCATTTAACTAACGTTAGCTGTCATGCGTACATGAATTTGGAAAAATAACAAACAGGTGGTTGTTTTTTACTGTTTTGTATTTTAACAGCATAAGTGTTAGCTAGTTACACACCAATGTATTCTGTTCAGTATATGTTAAATGCATGTGCCAAACTACATTAGCTAGCCAGATAAAGACATGGCGAAAGCACAGCATTTGGGACTAACAATGTACTATAATGTAGCTAACATTAGCTATATGAGGAATATGTAAAAATGTAAGAATACTGTAATCTTCGATCATATACCGTCAAGTATTTAGGTAGGCTTGTAAGAGGTGCAAATCAGAGCCATAATGTAGAGCTTTGGCACAAATTCCTTCACTATCACTGGGTGGCACATGACGTTTTAAGTTGAAGGAGAGCGTTGTTATTTATTTTGACAACGTGTAAGTTACGCAAGTTGCGTTCCCATGGACTTCAACCTCCATGTTCGTCATTCTTCTGCACATATCCTCTCCCATATATTTCTAACAAAGAGAGCCTCTCACACGCGTGTTGAATCCTCTGCTTTGAGTGCTAGGAGTCACTTGGTGTTAGGGCAGTTCACACCGTACTGCCACTTCATAGGTCCATATTTTCCTTGCCCCAGGGCTTCTGTTGATATACGATCTCTGGGGCTTTGTGACCCCAGGGGCAGACTTTCATCAAGACAAAAGATAGCAAAGAAAATCTCCAAATATTCACTACATGGGTGAACTTTGATTTAAACTAGGCTATGTATTGTTTTTTTTCTTCTGTGATGGATTGGTTGTTTTCTCTGTTTAACATCAATGCAGCTTTAACTTTTAATATGGTGTCCACATAACATCTGCAATTACAGTTGTCAGCTGTGGAATTATCTCTGCATAGTAGTAGTCAATGACTGCATAAGAGTATAAACACGAGTGCTGCTGCAAATATAATCGCTGTATGTAGAGTAGAATTAGACAGTGTAAATCAAGGCCAGTATTTATTTCCCTGTCTCACAGGAGGTAAGTATCCTGTTGTGCTTCCAGGATTTAAAAATTGTTATTTAACTTGGCAAGTCCGTTAAGAACAAATTCTTATTTACAATGACGACCTAACCTGGACAATGCTGGACCAATTGTGCACCGCTCTGTGGGACTCCCAATCACCGGTTGTGATACCGCCTGGAATCGAACTAGGGTCTGTAGTGATGCCTCTAGCACTGAAATGCAATGCCTTAGACCGCTGCGTAGTACAACCTAGCTAGCTAGCTACTCCACTGACTCTCGACAGCTAACAGGCAGCTGCTTCGTTAAAAAATTAATACATTTTTGTGATTTAATTATGTTGCTAGTTACTCTTATCTAGTTTGGCCATCTGGTTAGTATCAACAAGGACTTACTACAAATTCTATCTAGTGAGCAACAACATTAAAGCAGCTTACCAGTTTGTTTACATTAGCTACAGTAGGCACAAGTCATGCTACTTCTGCCTTGTGGCCTTGAGTATTTATTTTATTTTATATGATCCCCTCCGCCCCTCTTTGGAGGACAGATATCATTTAGTTTTTTTTACAGCTTTTTTTGCTACATTTTACATATACATTTTTACATACATACTACTTTTAAATAAAGCAGTCACATAACAATAATACATGACCAAACATCAGCTCTTTATTCCCACCCCTCAGCCACTCCCAGCCCATCCCACCTATCACCATAGACCTCAGCTCTTTAATCCCACCCCTCAGCCACTCCCAGCCCATCCCACCTATCACCATAGACCTCAGCTCTATAATTCCACCCCTCAGCCACTCCCAGCCCATCCCACCTATCACCATAGACCAACCCTCAGCCACTCTCAGCCCATCCCACCTATCATTGTAGACCACGCTCGTTTGGTTTCCATTGTGCCATATATTTTTCAATTGTGCTGTGATGTTTTACAACATTTTAAAATCTTTCTAATTGTATGTTATTCACAGATTGTGAGCTAAAGATGAAAACCTTTCCTACGAGTATTATTATATTATTTATTGACTGGCTATGGCTTTCCAAATCGCCCAACATTGCTATTTGTAAGGTTCATTTTAAGTGCATGTTGCGATTTTTATTTTATTTTTACCATTCCTGTCACTGAGACGGGGGGCCAGTCAATACCGGACTGAGACGGGGGGCCAGTCAATACCGGACTGAGACGGGGGGCCAGTCAATACCGGACTGAGACGGGGGGCCAGTCAATACCGGACTGAGACGGGGGGCCAGTCAATACCGGACTGAGACGGGGGGGGCAGTCAATACCGGACTGAGACGGGGGGGGCAGTCAATACCGGACTGAGACGGGGGGGGCAGTCAATACCGGACTGAGACGGGGGGGGGCAGTCAATACCGGACTGAGACGGGGGGGGGGCAGTCAATACCGGACTGAGACGGGGGGGGCAGTCAATACCGGACTGAGACGGAGGGGGCAGTCAATACCGGACTGAGACGGGGAAGGAAAATGAAGCACCCCACCATCCCTGAGTTATTCTCACAACGTAGACTCCTTGGTTTCTGCCTGTACTGCTCTACTTCTCGCTGTAGCAGCGTCTCCTCCTGCTCCGACCTCCTATTACTAGTCTTTGGCCGTGTCTCCCAATAGCCTTTAGTGGACCCCCCTCCTCCACTACTCTCCTTCATCTGCAGTGACAAAGCAGTGCATGGTTCATACTAGTGCTTTCATGCCGAGGTGGTTAAATGAAACACCCCAGGAGTAACCAGTTTCCTTCCTTCCTTCCTCCATGGGAAGCTGCCGCATCTCGCCTGTTCCTTCCCTCTCCCATCTCCCTGTTTATCAGCTGTCTCCTACTCCTATCACCCCCCCAATCCAATATGCTCGTTAGTGACTAGATCATTCTAGACTGTGCAATTTGTGTCTATTTACCATATTCTAGTCGCACTCTCTTTGAAATAATCCTAGTATGGTGAGAAAATAAGGTTTAGGTAGTTCATTTAGACTTGATATTCAACATTTTGATACAACCTAACTGATAAAACTGCACAGTTCTCATTTGTAAAGTTCAAATAGAGTATAGTCTTGAACATCATGATGTGTGGTCAATGTCAAATATCACGATTTTCGATTGAATCATATTAAGTACAATTGTATTTGTGACATGCTTACTTACAAGCCCTTAACCAACAATGCAGTTAAGAAAATATTTACTAAATAAATGAAAGTAAAAAATAAAATAAGTAAAACAATAAAATTAATGAGGCTATATACAGGGGGTACCAGTACCGAGTCAATATACAGGTTAGTCGAGGTAATTTGTACATGTAGGTTGGGGTAAAGTGACTGCATAGACAAACAGCGAGTAGCAGCAGTGTAAAAACAAGGGTGGGGGTCAATGCATATTGCCCGTGGGGCCATTTGATTCATTGTTCAGTAGTCCTATGGCTTGGGGGTAGAAGCTGTTAAGGAGCCTTTTGGACCTAGACTCTGGTGCTGCTTGCTGTGTGGTAGCAGAGAGAACAGAGAGAGGGGTTGGAAGTGGGCGTGGCCTCATATTACAATAAGACACACCCACATCCATGAAGGCCTAGTTTCCACTGTCTCTGCTATTATATAATAGGCTTGGGAGATATACCGAGGGTATAAAAAAAGCATAATCTGAGAACGGCGCTCAGAACCCAAAACAGCCAGAGGAATATCCGCCATTTTGGAGTCAACAAAGTTAGAAACAACACCATAAATATTCACTTACCTTTGATCTTCATCAGAAGGCACTCCCAGGAATCCCAGTTTGACAATAAATGACTGATTTGTTCCATAAAGTCCATCATTTATGTCCAAATAGCCACTTGTTGTTAGCATGTTCAGCCCAGTAATCTATCTTCATGAGGCGCAGGCACTTCGTCCAGACAAAAACTCGAAAAGTTTCATTACAGACCTTTTTAGAAACATTTCAAAGGATGTATGGAATCATTCTTTAGCATGTTTTTAACATAAAACATCAATGTTCCAATCAGAGAATTCCTTTGTCTGAAGAAAAGTACTGGAATGAGAGGTAACTCTGTCAGGAGCGCGCGTCATGAGACCAAGGCTCTCTGCCAGACCACTGACTCAAAGGGGTTTCATGAGCCCCTCCCTTATATAGAAGAATCCTCATTCAAGTTTCTAAAGACGGTTCACATCTCGTGGAAGCCGTAGGAAGTGCAACTTTATCCATATCTCAATGTGTATTCGGTAGGCCAAGCTTTGAAAAACTACAAACCTCAGATGTCCCACTTCCTGGTTGGATTTTTCTCAGGTTTTCGCCTGCCATATGAGTTCTGTTATACTCACAGACATCATTCAAACAGTTTTAGAAACTTCAGTGTTTTCTATCCAATAGTAATAATAATATGCAAATATTAGCATCTGGGACAGAGTAGGAGGCAGTTCACTCTGGACACGCTATTCATCCAAAAGTGAAAATGCTGCCCCCTATCCCAAGAAGGTTAAGTGCATTTGAACGGGGTATGGTAGTAGGTGCCATGTGCACCGGTTTGTGTCAAGAAATGCAACGCTGCTGTTTTTTTTCACACAACAGTTTCCTGCGTGTATCAAGAATGGTCCACCAATCAAAGGACATCCAGCCATCTTATCTCAACTGTGGGAGGCATTGGAGTCAAGAGGGTCCAGCATCCCGGTGCAACGCTTTCGACACCTTGTAGAGTCCATTCCCCAATGAATTGAGGCTTTCCTGAGGGCAAGAGGGGGTTTAACTCAATATTAGGAAAGTGTTCCTAATGCTTTGTACACCCAGTGTATACATTAACCTCTATGGGATCGTTTGGGACGCTAGCGTTCCACCTCGCCAGTGAAATTGTAGGGCGCCAAATTCAAACAGAAATCTCATAATTAAAATTCCTCTTACATACAAGTATTATACACCATTTAAAGATAAACTTGTTGTAAATCCAGCCACAGTGTCCGATTTCAAAAAGGCTTTACGGCGAAAGCACACCATGTGACTATGTTAGGTCAGCACCTAGTCACAGAAAACCATACAGCCATTTTCCAACCAAGGAGAGGTGTCACAAAAGTCAGAAATGGTGTTAAAATGAATCACTTACCTTTGATGATCTTCATCTGATGTCACTCCCAGGTCTCCATGTTAGACAACAAATGTTTGTTTTGTTCGATAAAGTTCCTCTTTATGTCCAAATACCTCCTTTTTGTTCACGCGTTTAGTCCAGTGATCCAAATGCACAAAGCTCGAGCACAAAGTCCAGACGAAAAGTCCAAAAAAGTAACATTTAACGTTCGGAGAAACATGTCAAACGATGTTTCTAATCAATAATTAGGGTGTTTTTATCATAAATATTCAATAATGTTTCAACCGGACAATAGTGCTGTTTTCTTTAGAAAGGGAACGGAGCTCACGCGATCAACAACTAAAGGCTTTCAGCTGAGCCATCTGCTTAGAGTGGTCTTATTCTCTCCCCTTCCACAATAGAAGCCTGAAACAACTTTCTAAAGACTGTTGACATCTAGTGGAAGCCTTAGGAAGTGCAATCTGACCCCGTTTACACTGGATATTGGATAGGCAATCCCTTAAAAAAAAAAAAAAACTACAAGCCTCAGATTTCCCACTTCCTGGTTGGATTTTTCTCAGGTTTTTGCCTGCCATATGAGTTCTGTTATACTCTCATACATTATTTTAACAGTTTTGGAAACTTTTGAGATTTCTATCCAAATCTAACAAATTATATGCATATCATAGCTTCTGGGCCTGAGTAACAGGCAATTTACTATGGGCACGCTTTTCATCCAAACTTCCCAATGCTGCCCTCTATCCCAATGAAGTTAAGTATAACTTCAACACATATATTGTTTATTGTTTACATATATAGCTCCCCTTGTGCGTAATTATAGTAATACCTTATACCACGGTATGGTACAGAAACGGTATGAAAATCTGCCTACTGCCCAACCGTATTAAATAATTCACTGTCTAGTCTTTTATAAGTGTATTCTGTGCTTGGCATTGCACGGTCTCATTAGAAAATAAAAAGTGTATATTTCCTGCTGAAAGAAAGAGCCCAGGCCTGGGTCTGGCAGCATAACAATAGATTGTTGTGTACTGCCTGTGTCTTTTCCAGGTTCCCCTTTTTGTATATGTGGAAGAAAATCCTCTGAATCGATCCTGAAGGTCACCAGAGAATCATCATTAATACAAACCATTGACCAAGTCATAGAGGTTTACAATATACACTGTGAAACAGTTTTTTTTTAATTTTTATGTCATTTTGCTGCATAGCCAATCTCAGTTCAGTGGAAAGTCATTTTTCTGTTTGTGTGAAAGCTCTGTGGATGCAGACAGGTATTTAAAAAATGGATTTAGGCTAAATGTCATGTAGAGAATTGAATGGAAATTATAATTACTTAAGTTATACGTGTGTGTGTGTGTGTGTGGGGCTCTGTCTGAGATGAAAAGGAAAGCTGATCTAGTCCCCCTTCTATATTAGAGTTAATGGCTGGTAAGCCCTGTGCTTTGCTCATATCGTATTTTATGATTATGGTGTCATTGCAGGATCTGTGTGTGTAACTGTGCTATGATTTATGTATACGGTGGCATTGCTCTGCTGTTTAGCAGGATCAGTGTGTCTGTGATGTTGGCTACTGCAGGACCTCGGACGTCTACAAAACACAACAAATGAATATGGCTTTTTGCTCAGCGAAAAGCAGATAGGAGCAATAATCTGAGGCTATTTCTTAGTAGAAACACATTTCCTGAAGGCCTGTGATGTGACTCTGAGGGATGTCACATCTTATGTAATGTTTTCTTCTTTGTGGATTCAATTGGGATTGATTATGTGGCTTCGCAGGAACTGGCAGGCACTGCTCTGTCCAAGGTGTGTGTGTGTGTGTGTGGGGGGGGGGGGGGGGGGTTTCTGCATAGCCTCTTTTCTTCTTAGTGACTGGCTGTCTCTTAGCGAACTCCCCTGATTGCCTCCGGTGAAGATTTCACCATGTGGCAGCTGCTCACAGGCCTCTAGTTCAGACATGACAAGGTAAAAATCTGTTGTTCTGCCCCTGATCAAGACAGTTAACCCACTGTTCCCCGTGCACCGATGATGTTGATGCAGCCCCCTGCACCTCTCTGATTCAGAGGGGTTGGGTTAAATGCGGAGACAATGTTTACGGTCAAATGTCCAGAGATACATTTTCCTAATGGAGACCCTGACACGCACACACAAAGACTCTCTGACAAAGAGTTCTGAAATAAGTATACCTTTTCCGTGAGGGGTCATTGTCCTCTTCCCAGTTACCTTCCCTGCTTTTCTTATATTGTAATGTGAGGATACTCCCTCTTGCTCTCTCTTTCTCTCTCTTTGTCTCTCTCTGGCTCTGTGTCTCTCTCTCTCTCTCTCTCTCTGGCTCTGTGTCTCTCTCTCTCTCTCTCTCTCTGGCTCTGTGTCTCTCTCTCTCTCTCTCTCTGGCTCTGTGTCTCTCTCTCTCTCTCTCTGGCTCTGTGTCTCTCTCTCTCTCTCTCTGGCTCTGTGTCTCTCTCTCTCTCTCTGGCTCTGTGTCTGTCTCTCTCTCTCTCTGGCTCTGTGTCTGTCTCTCTCTCTCTCTGGCTCTGTGTCTGTCTCTCTCAATTCAATTCAAGGGCTTTATTGGCATGGGAAACGTGTTAACATTGCCAAAGCAAGTGAGGTAGACAACATACAAAGTGAAAATATAAAGTGAAAAACAACAAAAATTAACAGTAAACATTACACATACAGAGGTTTCAAAACAGTAAAGACATTACAAATGTCATATTATATATATATATATATATATATATATATATATACAGTGTTTTAACAATGTACAAATGGTTAAAGGACACAAGATAAAATAAATAAGCATAAATATGGGTTGTATTTACAATGGTGTGTGTTCTTCACTGGTTGCCCTTTTCTCGTGGCAACAGGTCACAAATCTTGCTGCTGTGATGGCACACTGTGGAATTTCACCCAGTAGATATGGGAGTTTTTCAAATTTGGATTTGTTTTCGAATTCTTTGTGGATCTGTGTAATCTGAGGGAAATATGTCTCTCTAATATGGTCATACATTGGGCAGGAGGTTAGGAAGTGCAGCTCAGTTTCCACCTCATTTTGTGGGCAGTGAGCACATAGCCTGTCTTCTCTTGAGAGCCATGTCTGCCTACGGCGGCCTTTCTCAATAGCAAGGCTATGCTCACTGAGTCTGTACATAGTCAAAGCTTTCCTTAATTTTGGGTCAGTCACAGTGGTCAGGTATTCTGCCGCTGTGTACTCTCTGTTTAGGGCCAAATAGCATTCTAGTTTGCTCTGTTTTTTTGTTAATTCTTTCCAATGTGTCAAGTAATTATCTTTTTGTTTTCTCATGATTTGGTTGGGTCTAATTGTGCTGTTGTCCTGGGGCTCTGTAGGGTGTGTTTGTGTTTGTGAACAGAGCCCCAGGACCAGCTTGCTTAGGGGACTCTTCTCCAGGTTCATCTCTCTGTAGGTGATGGCTTTGTTATGGAAGGTTTGTGAATCACTTCCTTTTAGGTGGTTGTAGAATTTAACGGCTCTTTTCTGGATTTTGATAATTAGTAGGTATCGGCCTAATTCTGCTCTGCATGCATTATTTGGTGTTCTACGTTGTACACGGAGGATATTTTTGCAGAATTCTGCGTGCAGAGTCTCAATTTGGTGTTTGTCCCATTTTGTGAAGTCTTGGTTGGTGAGCGGACCCCAGACCTCACAACCATAAAGGGCAATGGGCTCTATGACTGATTCAAGTATTTTTAGCCAAATCCTAATTGGTATGTTGAAATGTATGTTTCTTTTGATGGCATAGAATGCCCTTCTTGCCTTGTCTCTCAGATCGTTCACAGCTTTGTGGAAGTTACCTGTGGCGCTGATGTTTAGGCCAAGGTATGTATAGTGTTTTGTGTGCTCTAGGGCAACAGTGTCTAGATTGAATTTGTATTTGTGGTCCTGGTGACTGGACCTTTTTTGGAACACCATTATTTTGGTCTTACTGAGATTTACTGTCAGGGCCCAGGTCTGACAGAATCTGTGCATAAGATCTAGGTGCTGCTGTAGGCCCTCCTTGGTTGGTGACAGAAGCACCAGATCATCGGCAAACAGCAGACATTTGACTTCGGATTCTAGCAGGGGGAGGCCGGGTGCTGCAGACTTTTCTAGTGCCCGCGCCAATTCGTTGATATATATGTTGAAGAGGGTGGGGCTTAAGCTGCATCCCTGTCTAACCCCACGACCCTGTGTGAAGAAATGTGTGTTTTTTGCCAATTTTAACCGCACACTTGTTGTTTGTGTACATGGATTTTATAATGTCGTATGTTTTACCCCCAACACCACATTCCATCAGTTTGTATAGCAGACCCTCATGCCAGATTGAGTCGAAGGCTTTTTTGAAATCAACAAAGCATGAGAAGACTTTGCCTTTGTTTTGGTTTGTTTGGTTGTCAATTAGGGTGTGCAGGGTGAATACATGGTCTGTTGTACGGTAATTTGGTAAAAAGCCAATTTGACATTTGCTCAGTACATTGTTTTCATTGAGAAAATGTACGAGTCTGCTGTTAATAATAATGCAGAGGATTTTCCCAAGGTTACTGTTGACACATATTCCACAGTAGTTATTGGGGTCAAATTTGTCTCCACTTTTGTGGATTGGGGTGATCAGTCCTTGGTTCCAAATATTGGGGAAGATGCCAGAGCTAAGTATGATGTTAAAGAGTTTTAGTATAGCCAATTGGAATTTGTTGTCTGTATATTTGATCATTTCATTGAGGATACCATCAACACCACAGGCCTTTTTGGGTTGGAGGGTTTTTATTTTGTCCTGTAACTCATTCAATGTAATTGGATAATCCAGTGGGTTCTGGTAGTCTTTAATAGATGATTCTAAGATCTGTATTTGATCATGTATATGTTTTTGCTCTTTATTCTTTGTTATAGAGCCAAAAAGATTGGAGAAGTGGTTTACCCATACATCTCCATTTTGGATAGATAATTCTTCTTGTTGTTGTTTGTTTAGTGTTTTCCAATTTTCCCAGAAGTGGTTAGAGTCTATGGATTCTTCAATTGCATTGAGCTGATTTCTGACATGCTGTTCCTTCTTTTTCCGTAGTGTATTTCTGTATTGTTTTAGTGATTCACCATAGTGAAGGCGTAGACTCAGGTTTTCCGGGTCTCTATGTTTTTGGTTGGACAGGTTTCTCAATTTCTTTCTTAGATTTTTGCATTCTTCATCAAACCATTTGTCATTATTGTTAATTTTCTTCGGTTTTCTATTTGAGATTTTTAGATTTGATAGGGAAGCTGAGAGGTCAAATATACTGTTAAGATTTTCTACTGCCAAGTTTACACCTTCACTATTACAGCGGAACGTTTTACCCAGGAAATTGTCTAAAAGGGATTGAATTTGTTGTTGCCTAATTGTTTTTTGGTAGGTTTCCAAACTGCATTCCTTCCATCTATAGCATTTCTTAATGTTACTCAGTTCCTTTGGCTTTGATGCCTCATGATTGATTATTGCTCTGTTTAAGTAGACTGTGATTTTGCTGTGGTCTGATAGGGGTGTCAGTGGGCTGACTGTGAACGCTCTGAGAGACTCTGGGTTGAGGTCGGTGATAAAGTAGTCTACAGTACTACTGCCAAGAGATGAGCTATAGGTGTACCTACCATAGGAGTCCCCTCGAAGCCTACCGTTGACTATGTACATACCCAGCGTGCGACAGAGCTGCAGGAGTTGTGACCCGTTTTTGTTGGTTATGTTGTCATAGTTGTGCCTAGGGGGGCATATGTGGGAGGGAATGCTGTCACCTCCAGGCAGGTGTTTGTCCCCCTGTGTGCTTAGGGTGTCAGGTTCTTGTCCGGTTCTGGCATTTAGGTCGCCACAGACTAGTACATGTCCCTGGGCCTGGAAATGATTGATTTCCCCCTCCAGGATGGAGAAGCTGTCTTCATTAAAATATGGGGATTCTAGTGGGGGGATATAGGTAGCACACAGGAGGACATTTTTCTCTGTTAGGATAATTTCCTTTTGAATTTCTAGCCAAATGTAAAATGTTCCTGTTTTGATTAATTTAATGGAGTGAGTTAGGTCTGCTCTATACCAAATTAGCATACCCCCTGAGTCCCTTCCCTGTTTCACACCTGGTAGTTTGGTGGATGGGACTACCAGCTCTCTGTAACCTAGAGGGCAACCAGTGGGTCCGTCTCCTCTATACCAGGTTTCTTGCAGGATGACAATGTCTGTATTACCGATTTCTTTGGTGAAGTCCGGGTTTCTGCTCTTTAGGCCAAAGGCAGATGACCTCAGGCCTTGGATATTCCAGGATAATATAGTGAAGGCTTTTTGTTCCATAGAGTGTCCAATGTTGTTGGTCGTGGTTTGGCCTCAGGCCAGTAAGTGTGAGCAGAGCCTGCTGAGCATCTGGTACATGCCATTGGCTTGGGCGAGTGTGAGAGTGGGGGTTGGGACTGTTTGCCCGCTCACTACCTGGGCGTATGTGTGGCTTCCATGTTGAGGCCCTCTTTGCGGGGGTGGGGTGCATGGGGTGGGCAGGAGTGGCATAGGTCTGATCTGAGGGGGCCTAAATGGGGTGTGGGCATGGTTGACGTGGGGGGGTGTTGATTGGTTGGGGTGGGGGTGTGGATGTGTCTGGGTGTACTGTGGTCTGGATGTAATTCCTCTTGGCGTGGGTCCTCTATGTGTAGGTCCAGGGGGGGGTCCTGCAGATCTGGGAGGGTGTCTCGCTGGTCTGGATGGGGTGTCTATTGATCTGTTGCTCCTGTGTGAAGTGTTGGGGATACGTTTGAGAGCGATGTCCTTTAGAGTTCGGGCAAAGGTGGGCACTGCTGCCTTGTAGAGGTGGACCTGGTCATAGAGGCTGTTCAAGTCCAGGGTGGAGTGGTGGGCCAGGAAAACGTTTGGTTTTGAGGCACAGTCACGGGAAATACTTGCATTTACCCGCTGTATTGTGGCAGGGTGGAAGTCTTTTCGTGGTAGCAGGGTGGAGATAACCACTTGTGCGTTGGGGAAAGTAGAAGAAGCCTTTTCAATCACTCCCTTCAGTGCTGTGGCCACTCTTTCCTGCTGTGCTCTCAGGTCGTTTGTGCCTGTGTGTATTATTATGTGGCTGGGTGAGCCTAGTTTGGCCTCAGACAGAAGGTCTAGGGCGCGCTAGGTGTTTGGACACCAGAGTTTAGACACACTGTGTTTGGGAAAAAGTTTTTTTTCTTCTATATATTTCCCATTTGAGTCCATAAGTAGTACAATCTGTGTCTTGTGTTTGTCCTCAGTGGGTGTGGGGGGGTTGTCAAAAGGGCTATCAGGGTGGCTGACAGGGGGGGTGCTCAGAGGGGGTGAGAGCCTCTGGGCTTGGGGTTCTTCATTTGTCTGTTCTGCTGTGATGTCGACTCTATGGTCAGGGTCTGGTGTGGACTGTTCTGCTGTGGTGTCGACTCTATGGTCAGGGTCTGGTGTGGACTGTTCTGCTGTGGTGTCGAGACTTTTGTTGGGTGCTGAGGTGGGCTGTTCTGCTGGCTTCTCTGTGGGGGTGGCCACCTCTCTAGTGGGTTGTTCTCTGTCACACGCCGTCCCCCTCAACTTCTCCTCCATCCCCCTCAACCTCTCCTCCACCAGCAGTCTGATACTCTCCTCTAGTGCTCTGTTCTGCTCCTCTTTCTCCTGTTGTATTTGTCTCACCACTGTCCAAAGTGCAGATATGTCTCTGTCCACCTCCAGCTCTCCGGGTCTGGTTAAGGGGCTGTTGTTGTGCTGGACTGTTGTCTGGGTCTGTGCTGACTGAAGTGTAATCACCTGCTGTTCCAGCTCCACCTGCCTTACCTCCAGCTGGGTGAATTTGTCCTTCATTTCAATGAGGGAGTGGTAATCTGTGCTGGGAGGTTGACTCTCCACTGGGGGTTGCTCATCTGTGGGGTTACATAATGAAGAGGTCTGGTCTGACCCGCTCGGTGTGGGGGTATCATTATCAAGGCAGAGCTTCTCCTGCTGGGCTAATTCTTTGATTAGGTGAAAGTCCAGCTGAAACTGTTTGTGGTTATTCTGTACCATTACTGTTCCGGATTTATAGATATTTATATTACTTAACTCAGAGTCCTCGTTATCAAGTATTCTGAGTTTCCACCCCTCGTTAATCCCCCCTCTCGTAACAAAGGGGTAGTGTGCTAATATAGCACTGTGCCATGCCAGAGGATGGTTTGTGTGGAAGATAAGGTTGCTGATGTTCCCATTTTTGTAATAGTCAGCAAAAAGTGTTTCTTGATTTTCCATAAGGAGCTTCTTCTTGTGGTCTTTTCTTGCCTTATCATTCTTTACATGCAAAGGGTACTGTATTTTAATTACCTCTGAACAGCGGGAGGGAGCTTCTAAGGCCTCTCCATTTGGTTGGGGTAGACTGTGTGACTCTCCTGCCATTGTTGGGCTAATGGGCTTTGACACCTCTCACTTGACACGTCAGTGCTAGTTGAAGCTGTATCAAGCTTGGCAGAATTATGTTAGAATTCAGTCCTTATAAAGTAATGTTGTGTATTTTTCTTCTTGGCTTTTGGAAATAAAATATTGTTTCAGACTAAACATTACTCACTCAGTTCCAGGTTGGATGGTGTTTTCAGGTTTCTGTTGTTTTCCAGAGAATTTGCTGTATAGGGTAATAAATCCTTGGTTGTTGTGAACTTTCCAGGTGATTCCGTAATTCCGTCCAAAATCAGGTTGTAGGTTTTAAGTTTTGATTTGAAGTAGGGGTTATGTTGAAGAGGGTAGAATCCAGTATGTGTTCCTGACAAAAAATCCAAGTTTATCTAACTCCTAATCTATCTTTTTTAAAGAAAATGCTGAAAAATGCAGGAGCTCTGATCCTGACCTCTCCTCTGCTCTCTCTCTCTTTCTCTCTCTCTCTCTCTGGCTCTGTGTCTGTCTCTCTCTCTCTCTCTCTGGCTCTGTGTCTGTCTCTCTCTCTCTCTCTCTCTGGCTCTGTGTCTGTTTCTCTCTCTGGCTCTGTGTCTGTCTCTCTCTCTCTCTGGCTCTGTGTCTGTCTGTCTCTCTCTCTCTCTCTGGCTCTGTGTCTGTCTCTCTCTCTCTCTCTGGCTCTGTGTCTGTCTCTCTCTCTCTCTCTCTCTCTCTGGCTCTGTGTCTGTCTCTCTCTCTCTCTCTCTGGCTCTGTGTCTGTCTCTCTCTCTCTCTCTCTCTCTCTCTCTGGCTCTGTGTCTGTCTCTCTCTCGCTCTGTGTCTGTCTCTCTCTCTCTCTCTCTCTGGCTCTATCTGTCTCTCTCTCTCTCTCTCTCTCTCTGGCTCTGTGTCTGTCTCTCTCGCTCTCTCTGGCTCTGTGTCTGTCTCTCTCTCTCTTTGGCTCTGTGTCTGTCTCTCTCTCTCTCTGGCTCTGTCTCTCTCTCTCTCTCTGGCTCTGTGTCTGTCTCTCTCTGGCTCTGTGTCTGTCTCTCTCTCTCTCTCTGGCTCTGTGTCTGTCTCTCTCTCTCTTTGGCTCTGTGTCTGTCTCTCTCTCTCTCTGGCTCTGTGTCTGTCTCTCTCTGGCTCTGTGTCTGTCTCTCTCTCTCTCTGGCTCTGTGTCTCTCTCTCTCTCTCTCTCTGGCTCTGTGTCTGTCTCTCTCTCTGTCTCTCTGGCTCTGTGTCTCTCTCTCTGTCTCTGTGTCTGGCTCTGTGTCTGTCTCTCTCTCTCTGGCTCTGTGTCTCTCTCTCTCTCTCTCTCTCCGGCTCTGTGTCTGTCTCTCTCTCTGGCTCTGTGTCTCTCTCTCTCTCTCTCTCTGGCTCTGTGTCTGTCTCTCTCTCTGTCTCTCTGGCTCTGTGTCTCTCTCTCTGTCTCTGTGTCTGGCTCTGTGTCTGTCTCTCTCTCTCTGGCTCTGTGTCTGTCTCTCTCTCTCTCTCTCTCTGGCTCTGTGTCTGTTTCTCTCTCTGGCTCTGTGTCTGTCTCTCTCTCTCTCTGGCTCTGTGTCTGTCTGTCTCTCTCTCTCTCTCTGGCTCTGTGTCTGTCTCTCTCTCTCTCTCTCTGGCTCTGTGTCTGTCTCTCTCTCTCTCTCTCTCTGGCTCTGTGTCTGTCTCTCTCTCTCTCTCTCTCTCTCTGGCTCTGTGTCTGTCTCTCTCTCTCTCTCTCTCTCTCTGGCTCTGTGTCTGTCTCTCTCTCGCTCTGTGTCTGTCTCTCTCTCTCTCTCTCTCTGGCTCTATCTGTCTCTCTCTCTCTCTCTCTCTCTCTGGCTCTGTGTCTGTCTCTCTCTCTCTCTCTGGCTCTGTGTCTGTCTCTCTCTCTCTTTGGCTCTGTGTCTGTCTCTCTCTCTCTCTAGCTCTGTGTCTGTCTCTCTCTGGCTCTGTGTCTGTCTCTCTCTCTCTCTGGCTCTGTGTCTCTCTCTCTCTCTCTCTCTGGCTCTGTGTCTGTCTCTCTCTCTGTCTCTCTGGCTCTGTGTCTCTGTCTCTGTGTCTGGCTCTGTGTCTGTCTCTCTCTCTCTGGCTCTGTGTCTCTCTCTCTCTCTGGCTCTGTGTCTGTCTCTCTCTGGCTCTGTGTCTGTCTCTCTCTCTCTCTGGCTCTGTGTCTCTCTCTCTCTCTCTCTCTGGCTCTGTGTCTGTCTCTCTCTCTGTCTCTCTGGCTCTGTGTCTCTCTCTCTGTCTCTGTGTCTGGCTCTGTGTCTGTCTCTCTCTCTCTGGCTCTGTGTCTCTCTCTCTCTCTCTCTCTCTGGCTCTGTCTCTCTCTCTCTCTCTCTCTCTGGCTCTGTCTCTCTCTCTCTCTCTCTCTCTCTGTCTGTGTCTGTGTCTCTCTCTCTCTCTCTGGCTCTGTGTCTGGCTCTGTGTCTGGCTCTGTGTCTGGCTCTGTGTCTGGCTCTGTGTCTGGCTCTGTGTCTGGCTCTGTGTCTGTCTCTGTGTGTCTTGCTCTCGCTCTGTGTCTTGCTCTCGCTCTGTGTCTCTGTCTCTGTGTCTGGCTCTGTGTCTGTCTCTCTCTCTCTGGCTCTGTGTCTCTCTCTCTCTCTCTCTCTCTGGCTCTGTGTCTGTCTCTCTCTCTGTCTCTCTGGCTCTGTGTCTCTCTCTCTGTCTCTGTGTCTGGCTCTGTGTCTGTCTCTCTCTCTCTGGCTCTGTGTCTGGCTCTGTGTCTGGCTCTGTGTCTGGCTCTGTGTCTGGCTCTGTGTCTGGCTCTGTGTCTGGCTCTGTGTCTGGCTCTGTGTCTGTCTCTGTGTGTCTTGCTCTCGCTCTGTGTCTTGCTCTCGCTCTGTGTCTTGCTCTCGCTCTGTGTCTCTCGATCTCTTGCTCTCGCTCTGTGTCTCTCGATCTCTTGCTCTCGCTCTGTCTGTCTCTCTCTCTCTCTCTCTGGCTCTGTGTCTGTCTCTCTCTCTCTCTCTCTGGCTCTGTGTCTGTCTCTCTCTCTCTCTCTCTGGCTCTGTGTCTGTCTCTCTCTCTCTCTCTGGCTCTGTGTCTGTCTCTCTCTCTGGCTCTGTGTCTCTCTCTCTCTCTCTCTCTGGCTCTGTGTCTCTCTCTCTCTCTCTCTCTGGCTCTGTGTCTCTCTCTCTCTCTCTCTCTCTCTCTGGCTCTGTGTCTGTCTCTGTGTCTCTGTGTCTGGCTCTCTGTCTGTCTCTGTCTGGCTCTGTGTCTGTGTCTGTCTCTGTGTGTCGCTCTGTGTGTCGCTCTGTGTGTCGCTCTGTGTGTCGCTCTGTGTGTCGCTCTGTGTGTCTTGCTCTCGCTCTGTGTCTTGCTCTCGCTCTGTGTCTTGCTCTCGCTCTGTGTCTTGCTCTCGCTCTGTGTCTTGCTCTCGCTCTGTGTCTTGCTCTCGCTCTGTGTCTCTCGGTCTCTTGCTCTCGCTCTGTGTCTCTCGGTCTCTTGCTCTCGCTCTGTCTGTCTCTCGGTCTCTTGCTCTCGCTCTGTCTGTCTCTCGGTCTCTTGCTCTCGCTCTGTCTGTCTCTCGGTCTCTTGCTCTCGCTCTGTCTGTCTCTCGGTCTCTTGCTCTCGCTCTGTCTGTCTCTCGGTCTCTTGCTCTCGCTCTGTCTGTCTCTCGGTCTCTTGCTCTCGCTCTGTCTGTCTCTCGGTCTCTTGCTCTCGCTCTGTCTGTCTCTCGGGCTCTCGCTCTGTCTGTCTCTCGGGCTCTCGCTCTGTCTGTCTCTCGGGCTCTCGCTCTGTCTGTCTCTCGGTCTCTTGCTCTCGCTCTGTCTGTCTCTCGGTCTCTTGCTCTCGCTCTGTCTGTCTCTCGGTCTCTTGCTCTCGCTCTGTCTGTCTCTCGGTCTCTTGCTCTCGCTCTGTCTGTCTCTCTCTTTCTCTCTGTCTGTCTCTCTCTCTGTCTGTCTCTCTCATGCTCACGTGCTGTCTTGATGGAGTCGCTGGTGTGTGTTGGCTGATGGTCTGAGAATGGGATTACATGGTGTAGTGTGGTGCTGATGAATAGTCTCCTGTTGGACCATGGAATACTGGCGACATTGTGTTTGTGTGTGTGAAATGAGAGTAATCCACCACGCTTCCTTTGGTCTCTTCTCAAAGAGAAACACTGCATCCAGAGCTAGTGTCATATCTGATTCAAGATCTGCCTTGAGAAACAGTGTGTGTCCTAATTGGCAACCTGTTCCTTATAGAGTGAGCTATCTGGAACCCAATGCTCCCTGGTGAAATCTAGTGCACTATAAAGGATGTAATGATTCACTGATACGCATTGGTCCCCGGTTCAAATGTTTGAGTGCTTTGGTCCGCGGGACCCCGAACTTATTAAAATGTAGCATGCCATGGTCAGAAAGTAGATTCAAATGTTACGTTCACACATTTGTTGTTGTTCAAATGACTTTTTTTTTACATTTTTGAAAATACCTCCTCTTTTGTGACAGCTATGTCCTCTTCTTAGTGTCAAAGTAAGCATGTAATTATGTTGACAGTCATTGATCTACAAGTCATTTTGAATAACTAACAACCCCAGGCAATATCAGTAGTCTAGTCTAACGGTGTTCTGTCGAGACGGCCTGTTTCTGATCTGGCACATTGGTTCGCCACCTTCAGCATTCATATGTTTGTAACATGGCCTATAAAAGGCTTTATTAGTTGAGTGACAACCAGTGCAATTTGCTAGGTTATTTTTTTAATCAAATGGCTATAGAAAATGGTGTTTACCGAATTACAAGCAGCCGACCGTTATGCTACTACTGGAGACGCAACTCTTATCTGGCTGTATACAGTGGGGCAAAAAAGTATTTAGTCAGCCACCAATTGTGCAAGTTCTCCCACTTAAAAAGATGAGAGGCCTTTAATTTTCATCATAGGTACACTTCAACTATGACAGACAAAATTATATTGTTTTTTCTCCAGAAAATCACATTGTAGGATTTTTAATGAATTTATTTGCAAATTATGGTGGAAAATAAGTATTTGGTCACCTACAAACAACAAGATTTCTGGCTCTCACAGACCTGTAACTTCTTCTTTAAGAGGCTCCTCTGTCCTCCTCTGTCCTCTGTTACCTGTATTAATGGCACCTGTTTGAACTTGTTATCAGTATAAAAGACACCTGTCCACAACCTCATACAGTCACACTCCAAACTCCACTATGGCCAAGACCAAAGAGCTGTCAAAGGACACCAGAAACAAAATTGTAGACCTGCACCAGGCTGGGAAGACTGAATCTGCAATAGGTAAGCAGCTTGGTTTGAAGAAATCAACTGTGGGAGCAATTATTAGGAAATGGAAGACGTACAAGACCACTGATAATCTCCCTCGAATCTGGGGCTCCACGCAAGATCTCACCCTGTGGGGTCAAAAGGATCACAAGAACGGTGAGCAAAAATCCCAGAACCACACGGGGGGACCTAGTGAATGACCTGCAGAGAGCTGGGACCAAAGTAACAAAGCCTACCATCAGTAACACACTACGCCGCCAGGGACTCAAATCCTGCAGTGCCAGATGTGTCCCCCTTCTTAAGCCAGTACATGTTCAGGCCCGTCTGAAGTTTGCTAGAGAGCATTTGGATGATCCAGAAGAAGATTGGGGGAATGTCATATGGTCAGATGAAACCAAAATATAACTTTTTGGTAAAAACTCAACTTGTCGTGTTTGGAGGACAAAGAATGCTGAGTTGCATCCAAAGAACACCATACCTACTGTGAAGCATGGGGGTGGAAACATAATGCTTTGGGGCTGTTTTTCTGCAAAGGGACCAGGACGACTGATCCGTGTAAAGGAAAGAATGGATGGGGCCATGTATCGTGAGATTTTGAGTGAAAACCTATCAGCAAGGGCATTGAAGATGAAACGTGGCTGGGTCTTTCAGCATGACAATGATCCCAAACACACCGCCCGGGCAATGAAGGAGTGGCTTCGTAAGAAGCATTTATTTCAAGGTCCTGGAGTGGCCTAGCCAATCTCCAGATCTCAACCCCATAGAAAATCTTTTGAGGGAGTTGAAAGTCCGTGTTGCCCAGCAACAGCCCCAAAACATCACTGCTCAAGAGGAAATCTGCATGGAGGAATGGGCCAAAATACCAGCAACAGTGTGTGAAAACCTTGTGAAGACTTACAGAAAACTTTGACCTCTGTCATTGCCAACAAAGGGTATATAACAAAGTATTGAGAAACTTTTGTTATTGACCAAATACTTAGTTTCCACCATAATTTGCAAATAAATTCATTAAAAATCCTACAATGTGATTTTCTGGATTTCTTTTCTCATTTTGTCTGTCATAGTTGAAGTGTACCTATAATGAAAATTACAGGCCTCATCTTTTTAAGTGGGAGAACTTGCACAATTGGTGACTGACTAAATACTTTTTTTGCCCCACTGTATGTAGGCTATATGCCAATTGATGCTTACTAGTGATTCACCGATATTACATTTTTTGTCCGATTCAAATATTTTCCTTGCCAAGAAATACGATACCGATAACTGATCTTAAAAATTTGAGTGGCCTTTTAACCTTTCTAGGGCAGGCGGAACCCCTCGACAACATTCTGCTGAAAAGGCAGCGAGCGAAATTCAAAAATATGTAACTTTCACACATTAACAAGTCCAACACTGCAAATGAAAGATTAACACAATGGTTATCTACCCATCGCGTCCGATTTAAAAAATGCTCTACGGCGAAAGCACCACATATATGATTGTTAGGTCATAGCCATGTCGAAAAAACACAGCCATTTTTTCAGCCAAAGATAGGATTCACAAAAAGCAGAAATATAGATAAAATGAATCACTAACCTTTGATGATCTTAATCAGATGACACTCATAGGACATCATGTTACACAATACATGTTTGTTTTGTTCGATAATGTGCATATTTATATCCAAAAATCTCAGTTTACATTGGTTCCTTACGTGCAGTAATGTTTTGATTGCAAAACATCCGGTTATTTTACAGAATTACTCATAATAAACATTGATAAAAGATACCAGTGTTATTCACAGAATTAAAGATACATTTCTCCTTAATGCAACCGCTGTGTCAGATAAATAAAAAAAAAGCAGAATCTGAGAACGGCGCTCAGAACCCAAAACAGCCAGAGGAATATCCGCCATTTCGGAGTCAACAAAGTTAGAAACAACACCATAAATATTCACTTACCTTTGATGATCTGTATCAGAAGGCACTCCCAGGAATCCCAATTCGACAATAAATGACTGATTTGTTCCATAAAGTCCATTTATGTCCAAATAGCCACTTGTTGTTAGCGTGTTCAGCCCAGTAATCCATCTTCATGAGGCGCAGGCACTTCGTCCAGACAAAAACTCGAAAAGTTCCATTACAGACCTTTTTAGAAACATTTCAAAGGATGTATGGAATCATTCTTTAGCATGTTTTTAACATAAAACATCAATGTTCCAACCGGAGAATTCCTTTGTCTGAAGAAAAGCATGAGAGGTAACTCTGTCAGGAGCGCGCGTCATGAGACCAAGGCACTCTGCCAGACCACTGACTCAAAGGGGTCTCATGAGCCCCTCCTTTATAGAAGAATCCTCATTGAAGTTTCTAAGGACGGTTGACGTCTAGTGGAAGCCGTAGGAAGTGCAACTTTATTCATATCTCAATGTGTATTCGGTAGGCCAAGCTTTTGAAAAACTACAAACCTCAGATGTCCCACTTCCAGGTTGGATTTTTCTCAGGTTTTCGCCTGCCATATGAGTTCTGTTATACTCACAGACATCATTCAAACAGTTTTAGAAACTTCAGTGTTTTCTATCCAATACTACTAATAATATGCATATATTAGCATCTTGGACAGAGTAGGAGGCAGTTCACTCTGGGCACGCTATTCATCCAAAAGTGAAAATGCTGCCCCCTATCCCAAAAAGGTTAAACATTCTAGTATAGTTAAATGGTTAACACACACACACATGGACACAGCGGTCTAAGGCATCGCATCTCCGTGCAAGAGGCGTCGCTAAAGTCCCTGGTTCGAATCCAGGCTGTTTCACATCCGGCCGTGATTGGAGTCCCATAGGGCGGCGCACAATTCGCCCAGCGTCGTCCGGGTTTGGCCGGGGTAGGCCGTCATTGTAAATAAGAATTTACTCTTAACTGACTTGCCTAGTTAAATAAAGGTTACACACACACACTACACTGACCAAAAAGTTATTTTGTTGGCGTTCATTGTTCATTTGTTCAGTCGTTTCATTCTCAACCAGGATTTCATCATACATGTCAAGCAGTGAAGTTTCAGCTCTGTCTGTCCGTGGCCCCTCTTCCTCGTTGCGCACTGTCACTCTGTCCGTTTCCATCTTGTCCGGCTGTGTATGTAACATTTCATGTAAACCCTGTTTCTTGTCTGCATCGACGTAGCGGTCCTTGTACATATCATTGTGCATGATGGCGACACCGTAAAGAGAGAATGCCACCGCATCGCTTGTTCACAGCCTGTGTCTGCAGTTTTGTTGAGCAAGCGTTTCAATGCCATGAGAGGGCATCACGTCTGCTGTAGACGAAGTTGATGAGCTTATTTCTCCAGTCAGTTGTTTTGAATGGCGCTAGCGTGTGTGTGTTCATGTTTCAAACATGTTCTCAAATGCCATTGAAATGGCAGCAGCGGTATGACAACCAGCATGTTCATGAGGATTTTTTATTTATTTTACCTTTATTTTACTAGGCAAGTCAGTTAAGAACAAATTCTTATTTTCAATGACGGCCTAGGAACAGCGGGTTAACTGCCTGTTCAGGGGCAGAACGCAATACAACTTTCCTCGGTACGAAATCCTCAATGACCCACTGGGCTGTCGGACTCAGCATGTTCATGGAGCTGATATCGCTGGTCCAAATGTCAGTTGTGAAGCTAACAGCAGTGACGCTGTCACTGTAACTCCGGTAGGTTAACTGCTCGAACAACACAGCAGGCATTGTGGGCTAGGTTAGGAATGCTTTGTTGCACGTGTAGCGTAACATTTTACGTGTCGTCATTACGTTATATAGGTATGCACAGCAGCTTTGACATCTGTTTTGCACATCGGCGGTAAATATACACGGGGAGCTAACATTAATGACATGCATGTCAATCTCTCATGGCTCAAAGTGGAGAGGAGATTGACATCACTACTTGTTTTTGTAAGAAGTGTTGACAAGCTGAATTGTCGAGCTGTCTGTTTAAACTACTAGCACACATCTCAGGCGCCCATGCATACCTTATAAAGCTTGGATACAAATGCAGTGTCTTTACCCAGCTATCACAACAGATAGCTAGCCAGCGAATCATGCTAAACATTTAGCTAACGTTAGCCAGCTAATCATGCTAAACATTTAGCTAACGTTATTCAGCGAAATCATGCTAAACATTTAGCTAACGTTAGCCAGCTAGCTAAAAACGGTCTATGGGCTGTCTACGATTTATGGAGATTTAATTAAATTGTTTCTTTGTTGTCTTGCAAGCTGTATAGCTGTGGCCATCTGGCTGGTATAAACAAGGGCTTCCAACAACAATAGCAACATTAGAGCAGCAAGCTATGTAGCGAACATTAACCAGACTCATCAAACACAACTTTTGGCCTCACAGCCAGTTCCACTGCATTTTTCCATTGTTCCCCTTTTAATGATTTAGACCTGGGACACTTACTTGGTGTGTGCAATTAGTTATCATGTAGAACAGAACCAGCAGGCTCCGGACCTCGTAGGGTTAGAGTTGAATACCACTTGACTAGACCATAAAGAAACGCACACAGACATGCATTGCCAAACAACGCTACTGCCACCTTATGGTTTGGAGTATATTAACAAGGCTGAGTGGCTGATGAGATTGACTGCTGACACTGTTCTGACACTCTCTCACTCGTTCTCTTTCTGTCTGTCTTCCAGCCCAGTGTTCTGATAGTGAGCTACATAGAGTCGGCGAAAGCATCATCGCAGTTTGGCTTCTATCAGCAGGCCGAATGGAAGCAGGACGATTCCATGATAGCAGTAGCGGTGAGTAATGCGGTGCAGTCACTTCGCGCGCGAGCTCTCTCGCTCTCTTTTGCTCTCGCTCTCTTTTGCTCTCTCTCTCTTTTGCTCTCGCTCTCTTTTGCTCTCTTTTGCTCTCTCTCATCGTAGTTGTCTCTCTCTCATCGTAGTTGTCTCTCTCTCTCTCTCTCATCGTAGTTGTTGTCTGTCTCCTTTACTTTTTCGTATTTACTTAGTTTTTTCCTACATTAATTTTCCATGGTGGAGGGTTAACGCATCGTTTGTTTTATTCATTTCCACTGTTCTTCATTTTGAGTTGAGGGAGGGTGGCCGGGGAGTTTGTTTGCGGTTTGGTTGTGGCCGCGATGGTTTGGTGGTGGTCGCAAAATGCTGTTGCTTTTGAATGGCTTCAAGTTCGATCCGGAGAATGGTGTCAGAAGTTTTGCTCACGGTCGGCTAACAGGTGGGAGCGGAATATATACATTCTGCAGCCAGAATGAATAAGGTAGTGGTTGTTGGTGATTCTTGTTGCCTGGCTAGTTGCTAATGGGGTTTTTGTGAGGGGTGTGTTGGTGCTGATTTTTTACATTTTATTAATTTTTTTCTTTTTAGTGAGTTTTTTTCGTGTGGTCTCGACTGGGTGCCAAGCGCAATCCGTTAAACATGTTTCCTTTCGTAGGCCAGTGTGTGTTTCTTAACAAGGCAGAACAGCAGGTAAATGTCCACTTCAAGGTTAATCATGGGAGGGGTGGTACGTACGGTTTGCTAGCATAGATAGTTTGCAGTGTTTTGAGTGTGGGGACTTAGGGCACATTAAGTTTGCATGCCCAGAGACCGGGAGCTATTGCAGACAAGCACGACCAGCCTGCAGCGGGGGCTGGGACAGGTACATTTTATCTAAGCCAAACTTGGTGCAAAACCATGCCCACGTGAAACCTAGCAACATTCAAAGTTGCACTGAGACGGAAGAACGCCTTCAATACCTTGCATTTTCCTGATTTTGCATGTGAAGTTACGTTAAACTATTTAGCTTTCTAGTGAGTGATTGCAGCCAGCCTGGCTGACAAGTTGGATAGCATTGACATCATGGATAGTTGCATTGTTTTTGGAGGTAGGTAAGCTGTGCAATCGCTAGCTTACAACTCCAATTGGCCTGAATCTGTCTAGTAGTGTTTGTCGTCTCGCATTTTAGTGTGGTTGTCTAAGTGTTTACGAAAGGACTATTGATATACTTAGCTACATGACATTTGTGCTAGTTGGCAACTAAAAGATGCTTCATAGCTATCTCTAGCTGACTGGCTCCGTTGATTCACTGTTACTGACAGTCATGTTGCGTCAGCTATCTACAGTCACTTGTTTCTTGTTTTTTCGTTTAGCTCATTTCAAATGAGGCCTGCGAAACTGCACATCTCTCGCGGTTGGGGAGGTGGGCTACTGGGCTTGTAGAGGTGAGTGGGGTTACAGCAGAGGCAGGTTGCTGTAGTAACGGATACTCCTCTGTCGGTGGAAGAGGAGAGCGCCTCTGGAGAACGCTAAAAGGGCTGAGGAGGCCCGAGAAGGGTGCCACAGAAAAAGGAGAAGAAAAGTGTGAAATAAGAGTGTGGCTGGGAAAAGGCATGGTGGGCTCATCCCAGGAAATAATGCCTTGCATTGGGGAGGAGGCCCTGATCGATGTGCAGACCGGGGAGGAGGACGTTACTGTGCCAGTGGAGTAGGAGGAAGAGGGGGGTGGAGGGGATGAGGAGGCCCTGATCGATGTGCATACCGGGGAGGAGGACGTTACTGTGCCAGTGGAGTAGGAGGAAGAGTGGGGTGGAGGGGATGAGGAGGCCCTGATCGATGTGCAGACCGGGGAGGAGGACGTTACTGTGCCAGTGGAGTAGGAGGAAGAGGGGGGTGGGGGGGATGAGGAGGACCTGATCGATGTGCAGACCGGGGAGGAGGACGTTACTGTGCCAGTGGAGTAGGAGGAAGAGTGGGGTGGGGGGGATGAGGAGGACCTGATCGATGTGCAGACCGGGGAGGAGGACGTTACTGTGCCAGTGGAGTAGGAGGAAGAGTGGGGTGGGGGGGATGAGGAGGCCCGGATCCAAGGCTGTCAGGCGGAGGCCCCAGTATATACGATGAGAGAACTTTCTAGGTTCCTGAGGGAGACTTAACGGGAGACTTTACGCTGGAGTCTTACAAACCTTCCAGAATCAGGAAAGTAAGGGAGGAAGAATGAGGGGTAGGGTGCCGTCTCGCCCAGGAACCTGTATAGGCTTGGCTTCAGACTGCTTAAATTGATAGGCCTTTTCTTTTCACGGTGGCTTTGTGTTTCTCTTTTCCCTTCCACATCTTATGGAGATTTTATTTTATTTTTTTTGTGAATTTTACCCCTTTTTCTCCCCAATTTCGTGGTATCCAATTATTGTAGTAGCTACTATCTTGTCTCATCGCTACAACTCCCGTACGGGCTCGGGAGAGACGAAGGTTGAAAGTCATGCATCCTCCGATACACAACCCAACCAAGCCGCACTGCTTCTTAATACAGCGCACATCCAACCTGGAAGCCAGCCGCACCAATGCGCCGGAGGAAACACCGTGCACCTGGCCACCTTGGTTAGCGTACACTGCGCCCAGCCCGCCACAGGAGTCGCTGGTGCGCGATGAGACAAGGACACCCCTACCGACCAAGCCCTCCCTAACCCGGGCGACGCTAGGCCAATTGTGCTTCGCCCCACGGACCTCCCGGTCGCGGCCGGTTACGACAGAGCCTGGGCGCGAACCCAGGGACTCTGATGGCACAGCTGGCGCTGCAGTACAGCGCCCTTAACCACTGCGCCACCCGGGAGGCCCCTCTTATGGAGATCTTAACATGTACGGCGGGAAGAGCGGGTTGCTGTGGGAGTATGTCAAAGAAAAACATTTAAAAGAGACACAGTGATGTGGATTTGGGGGGGATGGGGGGGCAGGTGCTGAGCCATGGCACAAATCTTAGTGCAGGGGTAGCAGTGGCCTCCCCCCCACCCCCCGCCTGGCATGGGTGTCAACATTCTCTCGTCAAAAGGAGGTGTGTAAGGGTAGGTTGTCAATGGTTAGAGCCAAAATCAATAATCTTGTATTTGTTTTCATAAATGTGTATGCACCTAATACAAGGCGGGAGAGGGGAGACTTGTTTTGCAGTCTAAGGTAGTAGTTCGCACATTTAGCACTGGGCGAGGTGTTTGTGTTGGATTGGAAATAAATACCGGAATAGTGAGGAACCACATTTGGGCTCAGCAAAGGTGTTGTATGATGATCTGAATAAATCAATAAAATGTTATTTATGAGCAGAAACCTTAAACCCCATAGAGCAGGAATGTGGATGTTGAGCCATGTGGCTAGGAAAAACTCCCTAGAAATACAGAAACCTAGAGGGAAACCAGGCTCGGCTGTGCCGGGTGGCGATTATAGGAGTACATGGCCATTAACCTCTCTGGTACAAGTGGGACGGTAGCGTCCCACCTCGACAACAGCCAGTGAAATTGCAGGGCGCCAAATTCAAAACAACAAATCTCATAATTTAAAATTCCTCAACCATACAAGTATTTTACACCATTTTAAAGATACACTTCTCGTTAATCCAACCACAGTGTCCAATTTCAAAAAGGCTTTTTGGCGACAGCAGAACATATGTTAGGTCAGCAACTAGTCACAGAAAGCATTCAGCCATTTTCCAACCAAAGAGAGGTGACACAAAAAGCAGAAATATAGATCAAATTATTCACTAACCTTTGACGATCTTCATCAGATGACACTCCCAGGACTCAATGTTACACAATACATGTATGTTTTGTTCGATCAAGTTCATATTTATATCCAAAAACTTTTATATCCAAAAGTTTACATTGGCACCATGTTCAGAAATGCCTCCAAAACAGCCGGATAAATTGCAGAGAGCCACATCAAATAACAGAAATACTCATCATAAACTTTGATGAAAGACACATGTTTTACATAGAATTAAAGATGACCTTGTTCTTAATGCAAACGCTGTGTCAGATTTCAAAAAAGCTTTACGGCAACAGCACAATATTCAATAATCTGAGAACAGTGTTCAGCCACAAAAGCAAGCCATACAGTTACCCGCCAAATTGTGGAGTCAACAAAAGTAATAAATAGCATTATAAATCTTCACTTACCTTTGCTGATCTTCGTCAGAATGCACTCCCAGGACTCCCACTTCCACAAGAAATGTTTGTTTTGTTCGTTTACGTCCATATTTATGTCCAAATACCTCCGTTTTGTTTGCACGTTTAGTTCACTATTCCAAAGGCACAATGCGTGAGCGCAAAATCCAGACGAAAAGTCGAGTTCCATTACAGTTTGTAGAAACATGTCAAACGATGTTTACAATCAATCCTTAGGGTCTTTTTATAATAAAGCTTCAATAATATTTCAACCGGACAACAGCATATTCATTACAGAGGACTCTTTAGGATGTTTTTATCATAAATCTTCAATGATATTCCAACCGGACAATTCCTTTGTCTTTAGAAATGAAAAGGAACGGAGCTCGTGCTCACGACCGTGTGCGATTAACTCGAGGCTTTCAGCCAGACCACTGGTTCAAACAGCTCTTATTCTCTCCCCCTTTACAGTAGAAGCCTGAAACAACGTTCTAAAGACTGTTGACATCTAGTGGAAGCCCTAGGAAGTGCAATTTGACCCCATAGACGCAGTATATTGGATAGACAATCACTTGAAAAACTACAAACCTCAGATTTCCCACTTCCTGGATGGATTTTCCTCAGGTTTTCGCCTGCCATATCAGTTCTGTTATACTCACAGGCATTATCTTGTTTTCTATCCAAATCTACTAATTATATGCATATCCTAGCTTCTGGGCCTGAGTAGCAGGCAGTTTAATTTGGGCACGCTTTTTGTCCAAAATTCCGTATGCTGCCCCCTACCCTAGTGAAGTTAAGCCCAGATTGTTGTTCAAACGTTCATAGAAGACCAGCACGGTCAAAGAATAATCACGGTGCTTATAGAGGTGCAACAGGTCAGCACCTCAGGAGTAAATGTCAGTTTGCTTTTCATAGCATTGAGAGGTTGATACAGCAGGTGTGTGTTTGGGGGGGGGGGACAAGGCAGCACGACCGGTGAACAGGTCAGGGTTCCATAGCAGCAGGCAGAACAACGAAAACTGGATCAGCAGCACGTCCAGGGAGACGGGGACTGCCCGGAGTCATAAGGCCAGGTAGTCCTGAGGCATGGTCCTAGGGCTCAGGTCCTCCGGTAGGGGAGCGAGAGATGAGAGAATTAGATGGATCATACTTGACACAGGACAACAGATAAGACAGGAGAAATAGACCAGATATAACAGACCGATATACTAGCCCCTCGAGACATAGTCTATTGCAGCATA
Organism: Oncorhynchus clarkii lewisi; assembly: GCF_045791955.1. Taxonomy (NCBI): domain Eukaryota; kingdom Metazoa; phylum Chordata; class Actinopteri; order Salmoniformes; family Salmonidae; genus Oncorhynchus; species Oncorhynchus clarkii. The sequence goes on along the minus strand of NC_092158.1, from coordinate 13,051,798 downwards.
GATACTGGAGACTGAGACGGACGGACGGACGGACGGACGGGGGGGGGGGGGGGTCAGGGGACACAGGATATTTATTTTACCTTTATTTAACTAGGCAAGTCAGTTAAGAACAAATTCTTATTTTCGATGACGGCCTAGGAACAGTGGGTTTAACTGCCTGTTCAGGGGCAGAATGACAGATTTGAACCTTGTCAGCTCGGGGATTTGAACTTGCAACCTTCAGTCCAACGCTCTAACCACTTGGCTACCCTGCCGCCCCAAATATAACCCCATCCACTTTGCCAAAGCACAGCCCCCACACCACCAACAGAATATCAACCGAGCACTAACTTTATACCCTGAGTCAGTTTGATCTAGTGAAGGACTAAGTATCCCACCTCAAAGCAGCATACGTGGTTGGGGTGGGTGAGTACAGCTTGTTTGGATCGTATCTATACAAGAATCAGAGCAATATGCCTTTGGGGGTCTCCATTCTCCCAGTAGGGATTTTGGACCGTCATATTGCCATGGCTCAGTTCCGGTCCCCGGCAGGCATCCTAATGGAAATGACATGTAAAGCTCTTAGAAGCTGACACTTTTTGCTCAAGCTTCTACGGCTTTTGGGAGAGGTGGAAACAGCAGAAGGGGGAGTTTCAGTCTCTCAGTCAGTGGTGGGATGTAGGTAAAGCCCACATTCTGTTTTTTTTGTCAGCAGTATACAGATTCCTCTTCAGAGTCCAGGAGAGGACTGGGGGAGCTTTAGGTTGGCAAAAGTGAGGTGGAGGCTGAGCTGGTGGGGCAAGGTAGGGAGGGGCTGCAATCTGATCTGCCTGAACTGCTTAGGGACCTGTGGGATTTTTTTCAGATCAAAAGGAGCACTTGTAAGAGCTAGATTTTCCATGTTGAGCGAGATGGATGCTCCCAGCTCTTTCTTCTTTGGGTTAGAAAAAACCCAAAGACGTTTGTCTGATGGGCCTGTAACTTCTGTTGTGGAGATGAGAGCGCGGGCTGTGGAGTTCTACTCTGATTTCTATATGGCAGAACTCTGCCATCCTGGGTGTTCTCAGGTTCTGCTCACAGACCTTCCGAAACTCTCTTTCGCAGAGGAATAGAAATTTCCCTGGGCTTTCACAAACTCGGCTGCCGTCTCTCAGATTGCCCCCGGCTGCACCCCAGGGGTCGATGGTCTACCCGTTTATAAATCATTGAACAGGACTTGTTTTGCGTGAGTGTGTCGGGGTGGGGGGGGATCTACTGCTAAGCTGTAGACGGGCAGGTTTGACTCTCCTGCACAAAAAAGGAGACTGTAAGCCTGTAGCATTGCTCTGCTAACAGACTCAGTTGTACGCAAGGAGAAAACGCACTGTGTATCACAGACAAGCTGTTCGTAATCGGGGACATGCTGGATCTGTCGACGCTTTCAAATGTTAACTTAGCACTGGCTTCCTTTAATGGGTGGACCATGACAATGTGTTTTGGTTGTGGGGAGAATTTTGTGGCCTGTGTTAAAATGTTGTATGCTGGGGAGCGGTGTCCATTTTGTGGAATGAGAGACTGTTGATCATGTTTTTTACAGGTTAATGCCTTTACTGTTGCTGCTGCTGGGGGGGGGGGGGGGGTGATTGTGTGGCGATTTTGGTGGTGTGTTTTTATGGAGGTGGTGTTGGCAGTGGTTTTAGTGTAATGAGGATGTCTCATTAAAGGAAGACAAATCAGTCTCTTTCCCTCTTATCGTAGTTGAGGAAGTCTCACTCTCATCACTGGTTCTGCAGTTTTTTAAAAATCTGGTCCTCTGTAGTACTTCTCTGTGGGGGCCCATCGTGTGTGGGGGCCCGTTGCGCATATGTGTGTGTGGTATGGCAGGGCCCCCAGCGATGGGTTGTTAGGTCATTAGTGTGTGGTGTGATCACTGTACTGGTTCGGTCTGGTTACGTGTTCACCACAGAACCGTGCAGAAAACAATGTCAAAAGAGAATATCCAAGCCAGTAGAGTTGAGTTTGGTTTGGGCATGATAGTGTGGCTCGAGTCAAACAGAGGGATGTTCAACATTTCAGTGAGTCCATGGAGAGATATTGGTACTCCGTTCCACCATTGCTTCATGTGAAGAACAATGGTTGAAACCACAGAGCATGTCGGTTATGGTTCCAGGCTAACATCTCCCTGGCTTTTGCACTGTCTGCACCCAAACCACAGCCCCAATGATGATGGCTGCTCTTCTGTGTGAGCTCCAGTAATGATTGAGAGGTCACTGTTCCTCCCACTGATATGTGCTCTGTTTTTTACATCATTCACGAGGGGACTGATAAAGTGTTCCATCTCTTCCAATCCAAGGATAATCAGCACTTCTGTTGGAAGTAAAATGCAATAGTGTTGCTCTGGCCTCTTGTTAATGTGGTTGCCAGGCAACAACAACATGCCATGTGAAGGCCGTCTGTCTGCGGTGTGAAAAACAAGTGTTTTACAATAAGTAGGCTTCTTTCAGCTGCCTGAGCTGAGCTGTCTACAGGCCTATTAACTATAGCCTCAAGTCCAGTGGGGATAACAACTGCTTGTAAGAAAGTGGACTTAGCTAGGCTCTGACCCTCTGCCTGCCTGCAGGCAGGACGAACAGTCTGGTATAGTAACTATGCCTATAGCAGGACTAACAGTCTGGTATAGTAACTATGCCTGTAGCAGGACTAACAGTCTGTGGTATAGTAACTATGCCTATAGCAGGACTAACAGTCTGGTATAGTAACTATGCCTATAGCAGGACTAACAGTCTGTGGTATAGTAACTATGCCTATAGCAGGACTAACAGTCTGTGGTATAGTAACTATGCCTGTAGCAGGACTAACAGTCTGGTATAGTAACTATGCCTATAGCAGGACTAACAGTCTGGTATATTAACTATGCCTATAGCAGGACTAACAGTTTGTGGTATAGTAACTATGCCTGTAGCAGGACTAACAGTCTGGTATATTAACTATGCCTGTAGCAGGACTAACAGTCTGTGGTATAGTAACTATGCCTGTAGCAGGACTAACAGTCTGTGGTATAGTAACTATGCCTATAGCAGGACTAACAGTCTGGTATAGTAACTATGCCTATAGCAGGACTAACAGTCTGGTATAGTAACTATGCCTGTAGCAGGACTAACAGTCTGTGGTATAGTAACTATGCCTGTAGCAGGACTAACAGTCTGTGGTATAGTAACTATGCCTATAGCAGGACTAACAGTCTGTGGTATAGTACCTATGCCTATAGCAGGACTAACAGTCTGGTATATTAACTATGCCTATAGCAGGACTAACAGTCTGTGGTATAGTAACTATGAATATAGCAGGACTAACAGTCTGTGGTATAGTAACTATGAATTTCGCAGGACTAACAGTCTGGTATAGTACCTATGCCTATAGCAGGACTAACAGTCTTGTGGTATAGTAACTATGCCTATAGCAGGACTAACAGTCTGTGGTATAGTAACTATGAATATAGCAGGACTAACAGTCTTGTGGTATAGTAACTATGAATATAGCATGTGGGGATTATGAGTCTAAAAGGATACAACAACCTCTATACTAACCTCTATACCTCGCTATTCTGAGAGGCTTTGCAGAGAGACAGACACACACACACACACACACAAACACAGAATAAGATAGGATTCCAGCTGTTTGTATGTCCCTTTTTGTTTCTTTTGTGTCATCGTTATGATGACTCGGTGTGAAGCTCTGGATTTGACAGATCAGAATGTGGAACATAGTGTCTGGCCCATGGCCAATGGGAGCCCAAATCAGGTCATTCTGATCTTCCTATTGGCTCTGGCCTTCCTACTGGGGCCTGTTTCATTATGTGCCCGGATCAGACGGGGGCAGATTCAGAGGAAGGCACTGCAGTCATTGGTCAAAAGGCCTTTTTGATCATTACTCGGAAATGTATTTTGATGTTTCAGACGTCTAATCTTGTCTCCCGTAATGCTACCAGTGTGAGAGACGAAGCTTATTGGGGGTAAATCAAAAGCTACTTTGTTTTGTCCCTGAGGCATCTTGACATGTTTGTTTGATTGCAGTGTGGATTACTGTGAGTATGTTAAATTATCAGCCAAATATGGTTTTAAAACCATATTAAGATGTATGAAAAAACAACAACAAATTGCATCAAAAGAACACTCTTGATACTTGGTCTAAATGACTCCCCCCATGGTGATGTTATATTACCACTACTAGCCTGTCCGTCTGCCAACCCCCCCATCTTGTTACTATCTCCTGCTCTGAGATATGTGGTATAATGACTACCACACGGTCAATTATTGAGACGATTTTATTTGCGGCATCAAATTGTATTAGTCACATGACCGAATACAACAGTGAAATGCTTTCTTACGAGCCCCTAACCAACAATGCAGTTTAAAAACATACGGATAAGAATAAGAAATAAAAGTAACAAGTAATTAAAGAGCAGCTGTAAAATAACAATAGCGAGACTATACAAGGGGGTACCGGTACAGAGTCTAGGTGCTTTGGGCACCAGTTAGTTGCGGTAATTGAGGTAATATGTACATGTAGGTAGTTATTAAAGTGACTGTGCAGACAGCCGGCGTTATGGAATATTAGTTATTCAGCATCCCAATTGCAGCTTATCCCATTAAGTCCCTGGTTTGACTGCTGAAGTTATGGCGTGTTACTGACTGGGAGCCAAGTTACGCCAACTTACACTTTGACACAATCGCTTCAGATAGATGGCTTCACTTCAGACAGGAATCAAAGATGGAAGTAGCTGATGTGGTTGAGCTCATTTTTTTATTTTTATTTTTTACCCCTTTTTCTCCCCAATTTCGTGGTATCCAATTGTTGTAGTAGCTACTATCTTGTCTCATCGCTACTCCCTAACCCTCCCTAACCCGGGCGACGCTAGGCCAATTGTGCGTCGCCCCACGGAACTTACGACAGAGCCTGGGCGCGAACCCAGGAACTCTGATGGCACAGCTGGCGCTGCAGTACAGCGCCCTTAACCACTGCGCCACCCGGGAGGCCTTGGTTGAGTTCATTTGACACTTGATTTGATTTTAGGCCTTACATTGTGAAAGTGAACTTCCATAGGCACTAGGGTTGCACATTTTGGTGGAATATTCAGAGGTGAAAACTTTCCGTGGGAATTAATGGGATTATATGGGAATTAACGGAAATATACGTAAATACTTTTTGCATTGGATATATTTACCATATCATATGGAGACAGAAACATAAACCTTTTACCTTATACGTAGACATATTTGCAAATGATTAAATCCTTCCAATAGAATTAAAAAAAATAATTCAGTTGCGAATTGAACTTTAATTAAATGATTTGACTCTAAACATGGGATGATTTCACTGAACAACAAAAGAAAGGGAATATTGAATGACCCCCAATGATCCATCACATCTACCAAAAACGTTTTCAACATACATCTGTAAAATTATAGTTTGGAAACTGAAGCTTTGGTTGTTTTCCTGTCAGGCTTCCATGTCTTCTCCCTGGACCTCCTCAATGTCCACCTCTTGAACATCAGACTCTGAGGCCTCATCTTCACTGACACTTTCCAACCTTGTTGAGGCTGGCTCGTTGTAAGTGTACTACGCCAAACGGCCAAGAACCTTGCCCTCATCCAGGCCTAGGTGGCGAGACACGGTAGTGATGACACCGTAGGCCTTGTTGATCTCTGCACCAGGCAGGATGCTCTTGCCAGCATACTTGGAGTCCGACATGTACGCTGCGGTGTGTATGGGCTTCAGGCAGAAGTCTTCACGCTTTTTGATGTATTTCAGAACTGCAGTTTCCTCTGCTTGGAGCAACAGTGACGTGGGTAGGGCTGTACAGATTTATTTTCTTACATCTGCAAGCAGATTCTGAACATCAACATTTGATGTGAGGGTAGGACGCCTCCACTTTAGACCAAGCAGCCTTCATGTTCGCAGAATTGTCTGTCACCAGCGCAAAATACCTTCTGTGGTCCAATGTCATTGATGACTGCCTTCAGCTCATCTGCAATGTAGAGTCCAGTGTGTCTGTTGTCCCTTGTCTGTGCTCTTGTAGAATACTGGTTGAGGGGTGGAGATGTAGTTTATTATTCCTTGCCCATGAGCATTTGACCACACATCAGAGATGATTGCAATACAGCCTGCATTCTCTGATTTGCTTGACCTTCACTTGAACTCTGTTGAACTCTGCATCCAGCAAATTAGTAGATAAAGGTTGGAGGTGTGAATGCTGGGCGAAGAACATTCAGAAATTCATTCCAATACACATTGTCTGCGAGTATGAGGTTAACCAGTTGCATACACATCTCGTGCAAGACATTCATCAGCATTTCTCTGACTACGTTGCTCCATTGAGTAAAAAAAAAACTTCTCATTCCAGGAGAACCATGAGCTGTTGCTATCGATAAGGTGTCTGATTCATCATTTTCACCTCAAATATAAGTACAGGGGCTTTTGTCAGAGGTTGCTTGTGAGCGCTGAGGGAATTTTATGCACTTGGCCAGATGATTCTGCATCTTCATTGCTTTCTTCACATGATTTGGCACAGAATTAGCAAATGTACACAGCTTTTCCTTCTATTTTAGCTGCAGTGAAATGTCTCCACAGAAGCAGATAGTGCCCGTGGCATTGTCCTATAAAGATTAGATTTTTTTGTTGTTAAAAAAACTCAAATACGATTCCATGTACAGATAAATAATTAAGCAGTTAGATTAAACAACTCATTTTTGAGATGAATGCTTTAAAATGAAACGTATGGAAACAGGTGAATTAACACAGTTAAAAGGCTCAAGCAAGATTAAACCCACATGGTAGTAAAAACTATCTAGCAGAAATTGTTAACAACATGATTTAAACACACTTTGCTGTAGGCTATGAAACTCAGTAAAAAAAGAAACGCACTGTCAACTGTGTTTATTTTCAGTAAACTTAACATGTGTAAATATTTGTATGAACATGACAGATTCAACAACTGAGACATAAACTGAACAAGTTCCACAGACATGTGACTAACAGAAATTGAATAATGTGTCCCTGAACAAAGGGGGGGTCAGAATCAATAGTAACAGTCGGTATCTGGTGTTGCCACCAGCTATATTAAGTACTGCAGTGCATCTCCTCCTCATGGATTGTACCAGATTTGCCAGTTCTTGCTGTACCAGACTTGCAAGTTCCACCAAGGCACTTGCAAGTTCCCGGACATTTCTGGGGGAATGGCCCTAGCCTTCACCCTCCAACCGATCCAACAGGTCCCAGACGTGCTCAATGGGATTGAAGTCCGGGCTCTTCGTTGGCCATGGCAGAACACTGACATTGCTGTCTTGCAGGAAATCATACACAGGAGGAACAGTATGGCTGGTGGCATTGTCATGCTGGAGGGTCTTGTCAGGATGAGCCTGCAGGAAGGGTACGACATGAGGGAGGAGGAAGTCTTCCCTGTAACGCACAGAGTTGAGATTGTCTGCAATGACAAGCTTAGTCCGATGATGCTGTGAAACACCGCCCCAGACCATGACGGACCCTCCACCTCCAAATCGATCCCGCTCCAGAGTACAGGCCTCTGTGTAACACTCATTCCTTTGACGATAAACGCAAATCCGACCATTGCCCCTGGTGAGACAAAACCGCGGCCAGTCCTGTCTGGTCCAGAGGCAAAGTTGTTGACAGTGATGTCTGGTGAGGACCTGCCTTACAGCAGGCCTACAAGCCCTCAGTCCAACCTCTTTCAGCCTGTTGCGGACAGTCTGAGCACTGATGGCGGGATTGTGCGTTCGTGGTGTTACTCGGGCAGTTGTTGTTGCCATCCTTTACCTGTCCCGCAGGTGTGATGTTCAGATGTACCGATCCTGTGCAGGTGTTCCACGTGGTCTGCCACTGCGAGGATGATCAGCTGTCCATCCTGTCTCCCTGTAGCGCTGTCCTTGGCGTCTCACTGTACGGACATTGCAATTTGCATGTTCATGAACTGTTTGGTTCATTGAACAAGCATGGGAAACAGTGTTTAAACCCTTTACAATGAAGATCTGTGTAGTTATTTGGATTTTTACGAATTATCTTTGAAAGACAGGGTCCTGAAAAAGGGACGTTTCTTTTTTTGCTTAGTTTATTTACTAGTTAACAGAAAATCATGTAATGTCATGTATAAAATATATTCGTCCCACCCAGTATTGTAATCAATACTTACCAGAAAGAATGTAGTCCTTGGCTCAGACAGTGTAAAAGTGTGGGCTCAATAGCTTCTCATTAGTGTGCAAGATCTTGAGAATCAGCTGCACATGTGATGGAAGAGTGCACTGTGCATGCGGAGGGTTGCAATTCCATTGAATTGGAGATAGTTTAACCAAGATTCAAAATACCTTGTATCTCACAATAAAGGTTCACTGTTATAAGCTAACCTTTTTGATTAATTTAAGCAAATTTCCCAATATTCTCAGGCTTAACTTCCCATGGAACATTTTTGAAAAATGAATGAAGAATGTTTTCAACCCTTTGCAACCCTAATAGGCACAGCTGCCAGACTGTGGTCTCTCCGATGCAGACCTTTACACTGCCACTCTCAGTGTAGACTCAAGTCGCTACCTGGACACTGGTGCTTAACCCTGTATATGGCTGCAGGGTTGGAGACAGTAGCATATGACCTTTACCCCACCCTGAACTGCATAGCTTACCCTACAGGCATTGTAACTCCCCACCTGACCCTCGGGTCTTGGGCTGCAGGGTGGGAGCCAGAAGTGTGTGAAGCTATGAGGTAACCGATTCAGTCCCAGTACTCTGGTCTGTTGATATTTTTAACCGTGGCTCCCTCTCTGTTGTGTTTGGCTCATTGGGCCTGACGCACATCATTAGCATTCATCGATGTGTGCTTTGGTTTTTGTGGAAGTTGAAATGGACCGGGAGGATGTTTTGGGGTGGGGGGGTGGTTAGGCAACCCCTGGCCAGGAGGACTTGTTGGTTAGAGGATCTACACCTCTGCCATCCTATATTATTATAATCCCTGAAGGAACTTTCAGTTGAAGTAAATCTTCACTCTTCATGTTCACAATCTCTTTAGTCCCTGTCGATTAGCCTACTCACTCTGATACAGCGAAGAGATTTGAGGACCCTTGATTTGCCTCGGTGGGTTTATGCCTTTTGACAGCTTATTTATTCAACCATGAGGAGAAGTAAATGGTTTCCTTTTGTCTTTTTCATAGTGAAAACATCCAGAGGTTTGTTTTTAAAACTGAGAAAATAATCTTTCAGAAAGAATAGATCCAAATTGTTTTCAAATCTGCTCTCTTGTCTGTCTTATTTAGGTTGATAAGCCAATCAAAGACAGGAAATCCACAAAACAAAAAAACACTAAGAGAACGAAGATGTAGTCATTTGTTTTTCAGCTGTCTCTTGTATTAGTACGGCAGACAAAGGAAGCTTACTAAAACCGAGACCTAGTATGCAGTCTATAGCCTAACCTCACGGTCTGCAAGCTCCTGACATCTATCTTATGCAAGCTGAGTTGAGAGAGCAGAGCTTGCAGTTGAATCAAACTCACACCTCCTATGCAGTCACTATATCCTAACTTTCTGCACACGTCTGCTATTGTTCAAGCTGAGTCGAGACTATTGCTGAGCTAGCTATCTGGCTGTGCTGTCAAGGGTCTATTTGTGTTTCTCCTCCAACTGTAACGTGAAGTATAAAAGCGACAGACTTGAGATGTTTTGTCTGAAAACCTTGTGCTGTTTACATTCCTGACGCACACAGAGCATGAGACGGACGGGCTGGGGCCTTACAGCTAGCCGTAAACCCCTTTTCTCCCACCCTCACTTAGACCCACCCTCCCTAGTCAGTCTGAGGTAGGCCGATACTTAAATCCTTGCTTGTCTGGCTCTTCTGCAATAGTTCACCCTGTTTAAAAACATACAACAAATAAAACGTATGTTTTGATGGACATTAAATGCGTGTTCTATAAGGTAGACCCAGCGTGGGCAGTAGGCGTGGGCAGTAGGCGTGTGCAGTAGGCGTGTGCAGTATATATGTATACCGGGGTATTTTTGAAATCCCGGGGGATGCGTGCTACTTCACTGCTTACAACTATAAGTTAACTATCTAAGATGTGCCAAATAAATTATCTCCAACTCAGAACTACAGCTATGCATTTGGTTTTCTAACTTGCTAAGTGACTAGCTTGCCAGATCAGATTTCTTGGTGATGGGCCTCCCAAGTGGCGCAGCGGTCTAAGGCAGAGGCGTTACTACAGATGCGAGGTTCGATCGCGGGCTGTGTCGCAGCCGGCCGCGACCGGGAGCCCCATGAGGCGCCATTGGCCCAGCGTCGTCCAGGTTAGGGGAGGGTTTGGCCGGGCTGGATGTCCTTGTCCCATCTCGCTCTAGGACGTCCCCTCCCAAAATAAAAATATTTCCCCTTGTGTGCTCTGCCGGTAATACCATCTACCTCGTTATGGTACAGGAACGGTATGAACATCTGGATACCACACAACCATACAGGGTTACAGGGTACCATAGTGTCTTTCTATCCTGAGGAGTATTTAAAACCGTTGAGACACAGGGACACACAGCCCTGCTGGAATCACCAAATTGGAGGGAAGCAGATCGCAGTTCCCAGGAGGCACAGCTGTTTTCCAGATGTTTGGCTGGTGATGCCTGCCGTGGTAAACATAATCACCCCAGACCAGACCTAGGCAAACTATATCTTTAGCAGAGAGGGAGAAAGGAACAGGAAAGCTGTGTGTGCAGAGAGCTGGGAGAGACGGAGGGGGGTGAGTTTCCAGTTTCAAAGTTTATTCGCCACGTGTAGAGGATACAACAGGTGTAAAACAGTACTGTGAAATTCTTACCTTGACAGCTCGTTCTAACAAGGCAATAATAATAATGATTATATAATGTGATGATGATATTAACAATAATGATGATGTAACGGATATAGATAATGACAGTAATAATGATAGTAATAATGAGGATAATAGTAATGATAAATATAATAATAATATAAATAATATGATGATATTAATATAGATAAGAATTATATAAATGATCATATGGATAATGATAGTAATAATTATGATAATAGTAATAATACATAGATAATGTAACTGATGAGAATAAAGATAATATAAATAATATTAATGATAATATAGATATTGATGATAATATAGATAAAAGAAAATATAATAAATGTCAAAATAAAAACCACACAAGAACTATGAGAGTTAAAGACAGGAATATATAAATACTTATGATAATATATACAGTACATGTAACCAGGAGTAATAGGAATAGATAAATACTTATGGTAATATATACAGTACATGTAACCAGGAGTAATAGGAATATATGAGTACTTATGGTAATATATACAGTACATGTAACCAGGAGTAATAGGAATATATGAGTACTTATGGTAATATATACAGTACATGTAACCAGGAGTATTAGTGACCAGTAGCAGGATGAATAGATTAATACTAATGGTAATGGCAGTCAATAATCAATGGACAACAGCGTAATGGAGTAAAATCGAATCAATAATTTGAGAAGCAGGGTAGGCTGTGTCTGAGAGGGTAAAGACATGTGGGTGGGCATAGAGTCAGTGTGGATAGTCTGTGGGAGAGAGCAGTAGTTGTTAGCCATTTAACAGTCTTCTGGCCAGGGGATAGAAGCCTGTTTAGGAGTCTGTCTGAGTCTTGATGCACCGCCTGCTGGACGGGAGCATGGAGAACTGTCCATGTCTCGGGTGGCTGGAGTCTTTCTCAGACACCGCCTGGCATGAACGTCCTGGATAGGCTGGAGCTCACCCCTGCTGATGCTCACAAGTGGCGCAGCGGTCTAAGGCACTGCATCTCAGTGCTAGAGGTGTTACTACAGACCCTGGTTCGATCCCGGGCTGTATCACAACCGGCTGTGATCGAGAGTCCCATAGGGCGGCGCACAATTGGCCCAGCGTCGTCTGTGTTTTGGGAGGGTTTGGCCGTCATTGTAAATAAGAATTTGTTCTTAACTGACTTGCCTAGTTAAATAAAAATCTAGCTTGGTCCCAGATGCATTTGTGCTGTTTTGCCAACTCCTATGCCAAATAGTCCTTGGAGAGGCAGTTGGCAAGACAGCACAGACCTGGGACCAGGCTAGGGGATATCCAAGAAAGTATAACCCAAAGAGTGACAGAAGTCTAACTCAAAACCTTTACAATGACATAGCTATCTCCATGGAGACATCGGGAGAGTAAAACTCAGGAAGTTTGCTAAACATGACATTTCAGTCAAAACCTGGTTGGATTTAGTGACAAAAACAAAACAGAGACAACGCCCGGATTAAAGAAAACCAAGAAAAATATTTGAAGAATAAGTGTCAAAGGAAAAAGAACATTCAACAGAAAACCCGGAGGCCATGCAGCTTTGAACAATAGTCAGTATGTGGCGGAAACCAAGCCAAGCAATAAGAGAGAGATTGAAAATAGAGTCTGGTGTGACCATTGCTGGCAGGACAGAGGGTGGAAAAAGGCAAGTGGGAACTAGAGAGAAGGGACATATTTTTGGAAGTGCATAGTGTCTGAAGTTCCTCAGAGTTCACCCTCTGACTCTGTCCCGATGAGGGAAGAACACATGCTGCCTCAGTAAGTGACATCTGGCCGAGAGAGGTCTGGATGGGAGAAGTCAGTCCTCCTACTGGGAGATGATTTTCACACTGTCGTGTCAACCTGACCCGTACTGAGCTGGCTCTGATATTGTCTCTGCTCTGTAGCGTTAAATGGTGTTATGCTAGTGGCAGCTGCTTGTGCCCTAGTGTCACTCTATAGGTACCCGCTGCATGATGACAAGCAGTCCAAATACAGACACTAAAACATGGCTGGGACATTACGATTATGGAGGAATGGCTTTGCAGATAAAAAATGATGGGATTGAGGGTGTGAAGAGTCAAGAAGTGCAAAACCAAACATCTCCTTGCTAAGTTGATGTGTCTGACTACACGTGTTGTTCACCCCACAGACAGATCTTTGTTGGCACTTGTAGATACATGAACAAATCAGATGAGACCAGAGCAGAACAGAGCATAGCAGGGAGGACAGTTGGACAGTGTTGGATATAGAGCCGTGGTTAAATTAAATCTAGACTGCTAGGATTCCAGAAAGATTACCGGGCCACCCCCATGACACATAAGAGCAAGGATGGATGCGGTTGCCTGGGTGACGGGACAGCAGACAAAGTGCCGACAATCTGAGTCTCTCTTCGGTTACATGTAGGCTATTTTCTAGGCCCCTTCCTTATCTAGGCTGTTCTATAGGCAAATTCCTTATCTAGGCTTTTCTATAGGCACATTCCTTATCTAGGCTATTCTATAGGCACCTTCCTTATCTAGGCTATTCTATAGGCACCTTCCTTATCTAGGCTATTCTATAGGCACCTTCCTTATCTAGGCTATTCTATAGGCCCCTTCCTTATCTAGGCTATTCTATAGGCCCCTTCCTTATCTAGGCTATTCTATAGGCCCCTTCCTTATCTAGGCTATTCTATAGGCCCCTTCCTTATCTAGGCTATTCTATAGGGGGGGTGCATTAGTTCCGAATGGTTCATTTTTAGAACTCAAAATGTATCAAACAGGAAGAGGAGACGTGGCCTATTATGCATCTAAGAGATGGGGTGGAAGGGGGAAATTCTATTAAAACTATTAAAAAGAGAATAGTAGCAGCAGCAGTACTCTTCAACTTGCACTATCGGCCTACACACAAACTAACTGTGCCTCCTCTTGTCAGCTAAGTTCTTCACAAACAGAGTAGCCTCAACTAGCTATTACTGAGAAAAGCATTTCATCACATTCAGAGGGGACCTATACATAGTGTGGATTCTCACAGCAGGCTCCTCGGTCTCAGATAGCCTAGTTATTATAATATAACCATTTCCTCAGAGTGAAAATACTGTGAATTCCGGGCATATCCAAGTCAAACAGCACTACTGCAGCAGAGCTGAGATATGGAAGAGAAACTGAACTGACTGCCCAAATTGAAACTAACTAGACACAAAGAAAGCTAGCGTGGAATATATATATATATATATATATATATATATATTTTTTTTTTTTTTTGACTGTTGCATCTACTCACTTCATTCAGAATACAGTAATGATTCCTGGTTTTAAACTTTTGTTCTGGTTATTTCATTCAGAATTCAGTGTTACATGGTTTGGGAGCCAAAAAGGAGCTCTCGTAATAAACTCACCACCAAAGAGCCAGAGAGAAGTTAAAACGGGGATACTAGCTAGTGATGTTTCAAATACAAGAAATGGACAGCCAAACCCACGGTGACCCTAATGTTTGAACTCTAAGGTCTCCCCTTCAAACACTTCACATTTCTAATAATAGTAGCTGGCCTCCTAAACAGCAACCAAGGACATGCATGCTAGACATAGATAATAACTAAACAAGGACAACAATGGTGTTTTGGCAGCAAGTGTTTTAAATTGTTATTAACGAGCCTACCTCAAAGATGAGATCTGGTTATGGCATAAAGGCCTTACTGTTTTGTTCTTTTATCAAGATGACAACATGCATAGAACAGGCCGACATTGTTCAGACCGCAAAACTCAGAGGCCATGTAACATCTTCCCTTCCTGTTGTTGTGACTTAGCTGAGGCCGAGATGCTGTGGTTTAAAAAAAAGGTGCCGTCTAAAATTCCTAGCATACATTCATGTTTTGACTTTTAAATAAAATGTTATATAAGCGTTCAAATTGCAGACTATTTTTAAACTGCTCTCGTATGACCTTATGCATGTCTGGTTTATTATGTAATTGCTGATTGTTGTTTGTATGTATGTGTGTACAGTTGAAGTCGGAAGTTTACATACACCTTAGCCAAATACATTTAAACTCAGTTTTTCACAGTTCCTGACAATTACTCATAGTAAAAATTCCCTGTCTTAGGTCAGTTAGGATCACCACTTTATTTAAAAGACTGAAATGTCAGAATAATAGTAGGGAGAATTATTTATTTCAGCTTTTATTGCTTTCAGCACATTTCCATTGGATCAGAAGTTTACATGCACTCAATTAGTATTTGGTAGCATTGTCTTTAAGTTGATTAACTTGGGTCAAATGTTTCGGGTAGCCTTCCACAAGCTTCCCACAATAAGTTGGGTGAATTTTGTCCCATTCCTCCTGACGGAGCTGGTGTAACGGAGTCATGTTTGTAGGCCTCCTTGCTCGCACACGCCTTTTCAGTTCTGCCCACAAATTGTCTATAGGATTGAGGTCAGGGCTTTGTGATGGCCACTCCAATACCCGGACTTTGTTGTCCTTAAGCCATAACTTTGGAAGCATGCTTGGTATCATTGTCCATTTGAAAGGCCCATTTGCGACCAAGCTTTAACTTCCTGACTGATGTCTTGAGGCTATTTCAATATATCCACATCATTTCCCCTCCTCATTATGCCATATATTTTGTGAAGTGCACCAGTCCCTCCTGCAGGAAAGTACCCCCACAACATGATGCTGCCATCCCTGTGCTTCACGGTTGAGATGGTGTTCTTCAGCTTGCAAGCCTCCCCCTTTTTCCTCCAAACATAACGATGGTCATTATGGCCAAACAGTTTCATCAGACCAGAGGATATTTCTCCAAAAAGTACGATCTTTGTCCCTATGTGCAGTTCCAAACCGTAGTCTGGCTTTTTTATGGTGGTTTTGGAGCAGTGGCTTCTTTCCTTGCTGAGCGGCCTTTCAGGTTACGTCGATAAAGGACTCGATTTACTGTGGATATAGATAATTTTGTAACCGTTTCCTCCAGCATCTTCACAAGGTCCTTTGCTGCTGTTCTGGGATTGATATGCAATTTTCGCACCAAAGTACATTCATCTCTAGGAGACAGAACACATCTCCTTCCTGAGCGGTATGACGGCTGCGTGGTCCCATGGTGTTTATACTTGCGTACTATTGTTTGTACAGATGAACGTGGTACCTTCAGGCATTTGGAAATTTGTCATGCATGTAAACTTCTGACCCACTGGAATTGTGATACAGTGAATTATAAGTGAAATCTGTCTGTAAACAATTGTTGGAAAAATTACTTGTGTCACACACAAAGTAGATGTCCTAACCGACTTGCCAAAACTATAGTTTGTTAACAAGAAATTTGTGGAGTGGTTGAAAAACGAGTTTTAATGACTCCAGCCTATGTGTATGTAAACTTCCGACTTCAACTGTACATTTCTTCTATGCCATTTTCACGTGTTTGTTTTTACCATGAGTGCTCAGGTTGAGTAAGATTTCCAGTGTATTTACATGTCTCACATCACTGTCATAACCGAGCGATGAAGCCAAGAGCATACTGTAGACACATCTCACATACCACATCCACCCCCATCACCTTCTTTTCCCAGCTATATGCCAATAGTCAACACATAACATGTCTCACATCACTGTCATAACCGAGCGATGAAGCCAAGCGTATACTGTAAGACACATCTCACATACCACATCCACCCCCATCACCTTCTTTTCCCAGCTATATGCCAATAGTCAACACATAACATGTTCTGGTCTTTGGCTTCGTTAAAATAACTTTTATGACTATTTCTGCTCGCCAATGCACCTCAACTCATTCTGACCTAACTGTAATGATTCATTTCCGCTTCGTAATGGAAATGATCTAACTGTAGCTAGCTTCAAACGGCTGTACTTTGTCTTTCATCTGAAGTGGGTAGAGGAGCATCATTAAAGCATAGAACAAAAGGAAGGTATTGTTCTTTCCTCCGCCTGGGGAGATAAGGGTGTGTGTGTGTGCGCCCGTGTTTAAAGAGAGGGATGGCCACCTTCTCGTCTCTAGGACTTCTCTCTCACAGCAGTCAGATACCTACAGAAACCAGCCTTTTCTTTGAATATTAAATACAGACACGTTCAGGAATATGACATACGCGTTTGGACAAAAAAAATGAGGGAAGGAACATCAAAAGGAATACTATGCGTTGCTATTGGAAACAAGAAATGAAAACCAAATAAATGGTTAGGCTACCGCACTCTCATGCTGAGGCAAGTCTGGAGGACCGAGTCAATTACTTTGGTGGAAACACAGGCGTGATCTAGAAAAATGCACGCACTTTGACAATGGTATGGGCATATAGGACTACAACAGCCTCAGCCTACATCTTAATTACACCCAAGCACTGGAACAAACAGAACTACTTTGCTGTTGGCGAGATGTGAATAGATCAGAGTGTGCTACTGCTTCTGTCCACACACCAGAGTTAAATCCAGAAAGTAAACCACATTTCAAAATTACAGGTTGACACAGGAACAGGAACCCAGCGGGTCTTGCGGATCCCGTGGGTTTCCAGCAGGAATGGGAGTCAAGTTCTGGACAGGATTGACAGTCTATAGATACGGACAGAATAGGAATATTTATAAACAGAGTTAGAAATATGCAATGTGTGGAGCATTTCATTCAAAAGCCTACCGTTTTACTTAATAAAACCCCCCCAAAAATAGTCATTTCCCCCCTTTCGTCGGGTCACTCAGGCGCCTCGTCCACATCACGAGTTAATCCTACTGGGTAAATAGGATTTACGGCATTGCCAAAATCTGGTTATGTGACTTATCATATGTGTGCACTGTGCAGGCAACTGTCTCCTGAGTGCTGAGCATCAGGAGCAGATTCTTAGCATTAGGGATACTCACTGCTCATCTGCCAGTTTTGACTAGCAGAAGTGACCTTTCGTAGCAGGTTAGGAGAATTAATGTGGCAGGTTAGGAGAATTAGGTTAAGGTAAGGAAAATGGTTAAAAAATAAAATAATTGTCCCTGATATGACTCGAACATATTTAGCTTCAACCAGGCCTGCCCTGAGAACAGTCTTGGTTTCCACTATTGCGAGGGGGGGGGGGGGGACAGACAGATGGGCAGCTGACGTATGAAGTCATTTCGGGGCATAAAAATTAGCAAGGGACAGGAGTGATTTTTATCGGGACAGGAACGTTCCGGGGTTATATAATTGTTGCGGGGATGAGGACAGTATGGGATAGGAATACATTTTCACTCCAGTGTCAACCTCTATCGAAAAGCATTGAAGATAATTACAATGGGTATTTCAGTGTACTTCCTGAATTGAAATGAAATTAACCCTAACCTTGCCATCCACCCCAAAACGTCTGGTTGGTCCGCCTCTCTCAAAGCGTCGATATAGGACTACGGTCGAATCTTACTACGTCGGCTCTGACACGACGGATGT
Organism: Oncorhynchus clarkii lewisi; assembly: GCF_045791955.1. Lineage (NCBI taxonomy): Eukaryota > Metazoa > Chordata > Actinopteri > Salmoniformes > Salmonidae > Oncorhynchus > Oncorhynchus clarkii. Next base: position 13,033,616 of record NC_092158.1, on the reverse strand, counting down.
GGCAGGGCTTGCAAGCTATCACTGATTACAGCGCGAAATCCAGCTGCGAGCCTACCAGTCGAGCTAAATGCCTTCTATGCTCATTTCGAGGCAAGCAACACTGGACCATGCATGAACACCAGCTATTCCAGAAGACTGTGATTTCGCGCTTCATGGCCGAAGTCAGTAAAAAAGGGTAACATTTGCAAGGGCGTGAAATACCAAGTCGTTTCAAGCAGACCAATATTTCATTTGTACAATGGTTACCTGAAGAGGGCGCGTTCACTGAACATCCAGTCAGCCCATAAGTCACAATGTGAGAGGGTGGGCATGATGGTTGGACAGTGAGTAGCCTGCCACAGACACTTTTTGGAGAGGTAACTGTCGCTCCATAGTATTAGATAGATAGATAGATAGATAGATAGATACACACACACACACACACACACACACACACACACACACACACACACACACACACACCTATATCTATCTATTTATATACACACATACATTTATAGACACACACACACACCTATATCTATCTATTTATAGACACACACACACACACACTTCAAGGGGTCTTAAAATTCATAATCAAAAGCAAAATGATCATTGGTATGACCTCCCTAAAATAATTCAATATAGCTTTTTAGACTGTTTATTGCCAAAAATAAGGGGTTTAATTGTAACAAAAAAATATATATATCCCTCAGATATGACAGACACTTCATAACTTTCTATTTTTTGATACTTCGAGGGGGGTCTTAAAATTCAGAATCCAACAGCTAAATGGTCCTTGGTATGACCTTATTAAAACAGAAACATCCTGTATAGAGCCATGGTATTACCTGGCGACGCTGGGCCAAATTGTGCGCCACCCTATGGCACTCCAAATCACGGCCGGCTGTGATACAGACTGGAATCGAACTAGGGTCTATAGTGACGCCTCTAGCACTAAGATGCAGTGCCTTAGACCGCTGCGCCACTCAACGCTGTAGTCTAGTCTATTCTCCAATGACATAACATTGATGCTGCAGCTGTTTACGAAATGAGAAATTCCTACTTTTTATGCATCTATCAGGATTCTTCAAAATCCTATTTTATGAGCAAAATAATGAGTCTAAAAGAGAAAAAGAAAACGCTTTGAAAGAAAACAAAGAAAAACAAGAGAGAAAAAGATTCACGTGGTTAAAAGACTTCCCTGTTCCACTCCTCGCTCCATCCCAACTTACTCCCTACAGCTCAGCGTTCAACACCACAGTGCCCTCCAAGCTCGTCAACTAGCTTGGGACCCTCGGACTGGATACCTCCCTCTGCAACTGGATCCTTGACTTCCTGGCGGGCCGATGCCAGATGTTGAGAGTAGGCAAAAACACATCCACGCTGATCCTCAAAAGGGGGGCCACCCCGGGGTGTGTGCACAGCCCCCTCCTGTACTCCCCGTTTACCCATGACTCCAACATCAAGTTTGCTGACGACAACGTTGGTAGGCCTGGTCACCAACTGCAATGAAACAGTCTACAGGGAGGAGGTCAGAGAACTGGCAGTGTGGTGCCAGGACAACAACCTCTCTCTCAACTTCAGCAAGACCTAGGAGCTGATCGTGCACTACAGGAAAGGGGGGGGGCATACTGGAGAGAGTCAAAAGCTTCAAGTTCCTCTGCCTCTACATCACTGAAACGATTTGGCCCCTCAGATCCTCAGGAACTTTTACAGCTGCAGCCAAGAGCGGATCCTGACTGGTTGTATAACAGTCTGGTATGTCGACCGGAAGGCCCTACAGAGGGTGGTGCAGACGGACCAAAAAAATGTCTCCTTTCTCTAGTTCTCACTTGCCCTTTTCCACCCTCTGCCCTGCCAGCAATGGTCACACCAGACTCTATTTTCAATCTCTCTCTTATTGCTTGGCTTGGTTTCCGCCACATACTGACTATTGTTCAAAGCTGCATGGCCTCCGGGTTTTCTGTTGAATGTTCTTTTTCCTTTGACACTTATTCTTCAAATATTTTTCTTGGTTTTCTTTAATCCGGGCGTTGTCTCTGTTTTGTTTTTGTCACTAAATCCAACCAGGTTTTGACTGAAATGTCATGTTTAGCAAACTTCCTGAGTTTTACTCTCCCGATGTCTCCATGGAGATAGCTATGTCATTGTAAAGGTTTTGAGTTAGACTTCTGTCACTCTTTGGGTTATACTTTCTTGGATATCCCCTAGCCTGGTCCCAGGTCTGTGCTGTCTTGCCAACTGTCTCTCCAAGGACTATTTGGCATAGAAGTTGGCAAAACAGCACAAATGCATCTGGGACCAAGCTAGATTTTTATTTAACTAGGCAAGTCAGTTAAGAACAAATTCTTATTTACAATGACGGCCTACCCCGGCCAAACCCTAACCCGGACGACGCTGGGCCAATTTTTTCCCCCTTATCAACAGTACCTCATAATGTCAAAGCAAAGTATTTCTCTGTACTTTGCTTGGTTGATCTTTGATCCTTGATCCTGACGAGTCTCCCTGTCCGTGCCGCTGAAAAACATCCCCAAAGCATGATGCTGCCACCACCATGCTTCACTGTAGGGATGGTGCTAGGTTTCTTTCAGATGTGACACACAAAGAACACACAAAGAGTTAAAAATATTGGATTCATCAGACCAGAGAATCCTTTAGGTGCCTTTTGGCAAACTCCAAGCGGGCTGTCATGTGCCTTTTACTGAGGAGTGTTTTTTTGTCTGGCCACTCTACCATAAAGGCCTGATTGGTGGATTGCTGCAGAGATGGTTGTCCTTCTGGAAGGTTCTCCTATCTCCACAGAGGAACTCTGGAGCTCTGTCAGAGAGAGTGACCGTTGAGTTCTTGGTCACCTCCCTGAACAAGGCCCTTCAACCCTGATTACTCGGTTTTGCCGAGCGGCCAGCTCTAGGAAGCGTCTTCGTGGTTCCAAACTCCCATGTAACATTGATGGAGGCTACTGTGTTCTTGGGGAGCTTCAAAGCTGCAAAAATGTTTTGCTCCCCTTCCCCAGATCTGTTCCTTGACACAATCCTGTCTCGGCGCTCTAAGGACAATTCCTTCGGCCTCAGGGCTTGGTTTTTCCTCTGACATGCACTATCAACTGTGGGACCGTATATAGAAAGGTGTGTCCCTTTCTAAATCATGTCCAATTAATTGAATTTACCACAGGTGGACTCCAATCCAGTTGTAGGAACATCTCAAGGATGAGCAATGGAAACAGGATGCGCCTGAGCTCAATACCTTTTTGATATGGTCTTGGCCATGTTCTGTTATAATCTCCACCCGGCACAGCCAGAAGAGGACTGGCCACCCCACATAGCCTGGTTCCTCTCTAGGTTTCTTGCTAGGTTTTGGCCTTTCCAGGGAGTTTTTCCTAGCCACCGTGCTTCTACACCTGCATTGCTTGCTGTTTGGGGTTTTAGGCTGGGTTTCTGTACAGCACTTTGAGATATCAGCTGATGTACGAAGGGCTATATAAATACATTTGATTTGATTTGAATTTCAAGTCTGTTTTTTATTTTTAATACATGTTTTAAAATCCCATAAACCTGTTTTCGCTCTGTCATTATGGGGTATTGTGTGTAGATTGAGGAGGGGGGGGGTTATTTAATCCTTTTTAGAATAAGGCTGTAACGTAACAAATTGTGGAAAAAGGGAAGGGGTTGAATACTTGCCTAATGCACTGTGTATACCCTGGACATCGGCTCATTGATTCAGATCATGAATAGCTGGAACTATTCAGTCATTAACAACAGTTGCAGAAGTTGACATATTGAATGACCGACCACCTTACTGTCTCTGATATGAGAGCTGAATAGAAATGTTGTTTATATTTTTAAGAGTAGTCCTAGAGCCTGTCTGCTACTCCAGCCTAAATTACTTTAGCAGAACCCAGGCTGTCCCAAATGGCACCTTATTCCCCCTACGTAGTGCACTACTATTGACAAGAGCAGTGTACTTTATAGGGAGTAGGGTGCCATTTGGGGGAGACACTGAGTTTGGCTTTGCAGACCTTTTCCCTGGCAATGGGATTTTATGGTCTTCATTACTTGTGGCTCTATCCTGATCCTGAATTCCAGCCTCTTGAATTAGTCCAATTTCTCTCTCCATTGTATTTTATCAGTCCCATGGTGCTGCCTTGGTTACCACGCTGTAGAAATGTCAGAGGTTACTTGAGGTTACCGTGGTCAGTTTGTGGACTGGCTGCACTTTGTCTGAATCTCAAATAGCATCCTATTCCCTACTCAGTACACTACTTTTGACCAAAGCCCAGTGCCTTCAGAAAGAATTCACACCCCTTGACTTTTTCCACTTTTCATTTTGTGTGTGTGTGTCAGTGATCTACACACAATTCTCATGTCAAAGTGGGGGAAAAAATGTTAATGAAACACTATCTAGATTTTTTTTGTTCCAAGCATTCTCCCCTGAGTTAATACATGTTAGAATCACCTTTGGCAGCGAGTCTTTCTGGGGGTCTTAAGAGCATTCCACTTCTGGATTATGCAATATTTGGCAATTTATTCTTTAAAAAAAAAACGTAATTCTGTAAAATGTATTATTCAATGTATTATTGTCTTCTATTGACCCATCTACCAATAGGAGTCCTTCTTTGTGAGGCATTGGAAAACTTCCCTGGTCTTTTGTTTGAATCAGTGTTTGAAATTCACTGCTCGACTGGGGTACCTTACACATACAATTATCTGTGAGGTACACCAATGAGGTAGTCATTCAAATATCATTCTAAACACTATTATTGCACACATAGTCAGTCAGTCAGTCAGTCAGTCAGTCAGTCAATCAAAATTATTTATAAATCCCTTCGTACATCAGCTGATATCTCAAAGTGCTGTACAGAAACGCAGCCTAAAACCCCAAACAGCAAGCAATGCAGGTGTAGAAGCACGGTGGCTAGGAAAAACTCCCTAGAAAGGCTAAAACCTAGGAAGAAACCTAGAGAGGAACCAGGCTATGAGGGGTGGCCAGTCCTCTTCTGGCTGTGGTGGGTGGAGATTATAACAGAACATGGCCAAGATGTTCAAATGTTCAATATCTGTGAATTCTGAAAAGCTATCCAAGGATTGTTCCATAGTGCAACAGGAGCCTCTCCTAACTGTTGACAGTGACATGTCTGAATGGTAGTGGCTGAGGAAGGAGAGAGGGGTCCTCTGTATAGAGCATGCTGGATGTAGGAACACCAACCAGTCTCTCTTTGATAGATCAGAGTACCTCAAGCATGACCAAGGTTACAACATACTCATGAATGTTCCCCCCCCCCCCCTCTCTCGCTCTGTTGCTCTCGCTCTATTTCTCACTCTTTATCTCCCCCTTTCTCTCCCCCCCTCTCTCTCTCTTCTGTTCTCTTCTCTCTTCCTCTCTCTTCCTCTCTCTCTCTCTTCTCTTCCTTCCTCTCTCTCTCTTTTCTTCTCTCCCCGCTCTCTCTCTCTCCTCTCCCCTCTCTCTCTCACTGTTTCTCACTCTTCCACTCTCTGTTTCTCTCCCTCTCTCTCTCTCTCTATCTCTCTGCAGGCTGCCAATGGCTACATCCTCCTGTTTGACGTAGTGGGAGGAGGAGAGGACAAGTATCTTTATGAACCCGTCTATTCCAAGTGAGTACATAAATATGTATTTATTGTCCTCTCCACCCACTCGCTTTCTTCAGGGTCAAAGGTTGAAGTTCAAAATAGAATAACCAAGGTCAACTGCAGCAGGCCAGGAACCTGCTGTGGGAGGCAGGGACTAGATGTTAAAATAATGAAGTTCTACAATGCTCACTCATAGATGTCAGTTGTTGAACTGCAAAGGTGGTTGTATTCATTCATTCACTCACAGCATAGACAAACCTCACTGTAGCTCCTGTCTACATGCTATGATAATTAGTGTACCAGTCAGGAGGCCTGAGGGATAGGTTGTACTGTAGTTTAGGACATCATTGCATGTTGAAGGCCTTGGCAAATGTCTGGACTAATTCCATGAACAGTGAATGCTGTGGATGACTGACTGTACAGCACAGTGTGTTCCTCGCCAGTCTTGGGCTGGGCCCTCCCACTGTTATAGCAGGGCTGCGTGGGTGAATGGATGTTTGGGTGCGTGTGTCTACACAGTGGAAGAGAGGCTTTTCTTCCGGCCAGCTCTCTGCTCTCTGACAGAACTCAGATCTCCACAGCGAGCCCAGCCAATGAATCACATTTATTTATGAAGCCCATTTCGCATCAACAGCTGGATGCGAGGTGTGTTACCTTACATGCAGTCATTTTCAGTTCTGCAGTCACAGAACCAAAGGGCTTCTCTAAGCCTCTGAGACTCTGGTCTTCTTTTGCCCATAGGCCTTCAGTTAGCCTGTATATGTGGTTCATATCAGACCTAGACCACTATATCACATGCACATAAACCAATACAGCCATGAAGTACAGTAGAGTATTTATGAAGCCATGAAGTACAGTAGAGTATTTATAAAGTAGCTGAGATTTCGGCCAAACAAGCCATACAGAGGAGGTTTAACTGTGGAGGGAGGTTTAACTGTGGAGGGAGGTTTAACTGTGGAGGGAGGTTTAACTGTGGAGGGAGGTTTAACTCCCTCAGGCTGATCAGGGTGATACCAGCAGAACAGCGCCACTCAGCCTTTATGAAAGATTGTGTGTGTGTGTGTGTGTGTGAGAGAGTTCCAATGAGGACATGCCTGTACACACACACAGACCCACCTACTCCCCCTCACAAAACCTCTGTTCCATTCTGTGCTACCAGTCACCACATCAAAGCATTGTCAGGGAATCTGGACCAAGTCTGGACTTGATGAGGAAGGAGGCAGATGTACTTAACACAGGCATCACTGTGCCTGCTGCGGTTTGGCCTCGTTCGTGCCTAGATCCTGTAGTGCTATTGTTTGACTAACCCAGCCTTTTCCCCCTGTTGATTTTAGACTTGATAAGGTAGAGTGAATTGTATAAATCAGATCCATGAACCCTATGTGCCCTCCTTACTTCTGCCACATACACGTCCTCATTGTGTGTGTGTTTACAGAGGGAGTCGTGGTGTTAAGGTCACCCCAGGTTATAAAGAGGAGCAGTGTGCCCCCGCTCTCAGCCTGGAGATGAAGAGACCCATAGACCTGGAGGCTCCCATTACCAGGTACCTGTCGCTCTCTCGCTGTCTCACATACATACTCACACACACATACATACATACACACCTACCTACACACATAAATGCGTGCACATACACATCTACACACAACTCACACTCAAACACCAACTGGACACTGAAGTGTGTTTAGTTTGAAAGTTAACACTGGTGTAGTTGTTGGCCATTATAAGTCTAGTTAGCCACTGTGTACATTTCTGTGCTGAATAGATTTCCTACTCTTCTTCCCAAACCAATTTGTGTCTTTTGCAAATTATATAACAACGTGGGTTCGGCTTTGCACATTCCTCGTCTAGTCCCTGTGGACTACAGTAGGACATTTTAAGGTTCTATTCTTCCTCGCTTTTCCTGTGTGTGTGTCCTTCCAGTAGCCTGACTTCCGGGCTGCTTGCCTGGGGTGAATTGAGGAGAGAAGCTAAGCCCCAGTTTTATTGTCCTGTTGGATTCAAAAGCCTTATTCTCCAGTATTTCTGGCCTATTCTCCTCTGGAGAGATGAAGTGTTCTGGCCAGACCACATTCAGATTACTGAGACTGGGCTACAGGGTACTCCTCAGTACTCACACACCATCTGAGTACACTGTACATTCCATCCTGGTCCCTCTGCAGCTCCCCAGGAGGAACACTCCTCTCTCTCTCTCTCTTCATTCTCACTCTTTTAAAACATATATATTTTCATCCTCCTCCTTTTATCCGTTCTTCTTAAACTTTGTCACAAAACTCTCTTTATTTTCTACTCATTTATTGTCACCCTCTCCGTCCTAATTTATTGGCCGCTTTGTTTCTCCCTCTTTCTCTTTGTCCTCTTTTCTGTCCCTTCAGCATGCAGTCTCTTCAGGAGGATCTATTGGTGTCTACTGCTGATGGCTACCTCCACGTCCTCCACTGGGATGGAGTCAGCAACGGCAGGAAGGCCATCAGTCTCTGTAGTGTCCCTTTCTCCCTGGACCTACAGTCTGCCAGAGGTCAGTCCCAATCACTATACCATCCTCTCCCCACCCCACCTACAGTCTGCCAGAGGTCAGTCCCAATCACTATACCATCCTCTCCTCACCCCACCTACAGTCTGCCAGAGGTCAGTCCTAACCACTATTCCATCCTCTTCCCATCCCACCTACAGTCTGCAAGTGGTCAGTCCGAATCACTAAACCATCCTCTCCCCACCTCACCTACAGTCTGCCCTTAGCCCTACCAGTCCCTGTAAGCTCCACCATATCCAGCCATGTTTACATAATGATCTGGACCTACATCCATCTATCCATGTGTTTTAGATACAGCCCCCCTCGTGGTGGTTTAGACACTGTCAGACCCCCTCGTTGTGGTTTAGGCACTGTCAGACCCCCTCGTTGTGGTTTAGGCACTGTCAGACCCCCTCGCTGTGGTTTAGGCAGTGTCAGACCCCCTCGCTGTGGTTTAGACACTGTCAGACCCCCTCGCTGTGGTTTAGACACTGTCAGACCCCCTCGCTGTGGTTTAGACACTGTCAGACCCCCTCGCTGTGGTTTAGACACTGTCAGACCCCCTCGCTGTGGTTTAGACACTGTCAGACCCCCTCGCTGTGGTTTAGACACTGTCAGACCCCCTCGCTGTGGTTTAGACACTGTCAGACCCCCTCGCTGTGGTTTAGACACTGTCAGACCCCCTCGCTGTGGTTTAGACACTGTCAGACCCCCTCGCTGTGGTTTAGACACTGTCAGACCCCCTCGCTGTGGTTTAGGCACTGTCAGACCCCCTCGCTGTGGTTTAGGCACTGTCAGACCCCCTCGTTGTGGTTTAGGCACTGTCAGACCCCCTCGTTGTGCTTTAGGCACTGTCAGACCCCCTCGTTGTGGTTAAGGCACTGTCAGACCCCCTCGTTGTGGTTTAGACACTGTCAGACCCCCTCGTTGTGGTTTAGACACTGTCAGACCCCCTTGTTGTGGTTTAGACACTGTCAGACCCCCTCGTTGTGGTTTAGACACTGTCAGACCCCCTCGTTGTGGTTTAGACACTGTCAGACCCCCTCGCTGTGGTTTAGACACTGTCAGACCCCCTCGTTGTGGTTTAGACACTGTCAGACCCCCTCGCTGTGGTTTAGACACTGTCAGACCCCCTCGTTGTGGTTTAGACACTGTCAGACCCCCTCGCTGTGGTTTAGACACTGTCAGACCCCTCGTTGTGGTTTAGGCACTGTCAGACCCCTCGTTGTGGTTTAGGCACTGTCAGACCCCCTCGTTGTGCTTTAGGCACTGTCAGACCCCCTCGTTGTGCTTTAGACACTGTCAGACCCCCTCGTTGTGCTTTAGACACTGTCAGACCCCCTCGGTGTGGTTTAGACACTGTCAGACCCCCTTGGTGTGGTTTAGACACTGTCAGACCCCCTCGGTGTGGTTTAGACACTGTCAGACCCCCTCGGTGTGGTTTAGGCACTGTCAGACCCCCTCGGTGTGGTTTAGACACTGTCAGACCCACTCGTTGTGGTTTAGACACTGTCAGACCCCCTCGTTGTGGTTTAGACACTGTCAGACCCCCTCGTTGTGGTTTAGACACTGTCAGACCCCCTCGTTGTGGTTTAGACACTGTCAGACCCCCTCGTTGTGGTTTGTGTGTTCTAAGTCTGGGTTTGTTTGTGTGTCTCTGCAGGTGGTCTGTGTCTGGACCTGAAGGGGGTGTACATCAGAGACATGACCTACTGTGTGACACTGGATGGCTTTGCTGTGGTGCTTGATGATGGCAGGCTGGGGTTCATCACTCCTCTAGCCAACAGGATCACTGCAGATGTAAGAAGTGTGTGTGTGTGTGTGTGTGTGTGTGTGCGCTTTGCTGTAGTGCACACACAATACAGCAGAGTTTTGTGAATCATGTTAAACAATGAAGCATAACTGCTGTGTGGTGTGCTGTGTGAGGTGCTGTGTGAGGTGCTGTGTGAGGTGATGTGATGTGTGAGGTGCTGTGTGAGGTGATGTGATGTGTGAGGTGATGTGTGATGTGCTGTGATGTGTGAGGTGCTGTGTGATGTGAGGTGCTGTGTGATGTGAGGTGCTGTGTGATGTGATGTGTGAGGTGCTGTGTGATGTGATGTGTGAGGTGATGTGTGAGGTGCTGTGTGAGGTGATGTGATGTGTGAGGTGCTGTGTGATGTGATGTGTGAGGTGCTGTGTGAGGTGAGGTGCTGTGTGATGTGATGTGTGAGGTGATGTGTGATGTGCTGTGATGTGTGAGGTGCTGTGTGATGTGATGTGTGAGGTGATGTGTGATGTGCTGTGTGAGGTGATGTGTGAGGTGCTGTGTGAGGTGATGTGATGTGTGAGGTGATGTGATGTGTGAGGTGATGTGTGAGGTGATGTGTGAGGTGATGTGTGAGGTGCTGTGTGAGGTGCTGTGTGATGTGATGTGATGTGTGATGTGATGTGATGTGTGAGGTGATGTGTGAGGTGATGTGTGAGGTGCTGTGTGAGGTGCTGTGTGATGTGCTGTGTGATGTGATGTGTGAGGTGATGTGCTGTGTGTGAGAAAGAAAGTGAAAGGCAGAGGTGTCAGTGGAAAAGCGGTGATCTGACTGTCCTCTTTTACAGCAGCTGCAGGGCGTCTGGGCAGCAGATGTAACAGACGGCACGTGTGTGGCTGTCAACAATAAGTACAGACTGGTGACCTTTGGCTGTGCCAGGTACGTGTGTGTATCTTTTGTGTGATTGGTGTGTGCTTGACAAGAGGTCCTCAAGGATTGTACAATCTGCCAGCTTGGCAGGACTGTCTGGACTATTTTTAATCTCTCACACATTGACACCTGGCTGGCTGGTTGGCTGTCTGGCTGGTTGACTGACTGGCTGGTTGGCTGATTGACTGGCTGGCTGGTTGGCTGTCTGGCTGGTTGACTGACTGGCTGGTTGGCTGATTGACTGGCTGGCTGGTTGACTGACTGGCTGGCTGGTTGACTGGCTGGCTGGCTGGCTGAACAGTGTGACTCTGGATCTCTTGATTGTGTAATTAACATTCCACTAATGCAGATAGGAAGGGTTTATAGAGGCCTGTGGTGATACTGTCAGCAGGATGCGTGTGCTGCTACAGAGTATTGCTGAGGTCAGCAGGAGACCAAGAGAACCTGAGTGACAGACAGTAGATGGCCTGAGTGACAGACAGTAGATGGCAGTGATTTGAATCTCCAACCTTTCATCTAAATATTTATTGAATCCTCACGTTGCCTTATTTCAGCAGTTGTTTGTCAGTCAGGAAATGTAGGCTAATTGAATTGAATGATGTATTGAATCCACTGACCGTGTTTCTGTCTGTGTTCCAGTGGCTCAGTGTTAGTGTACAGTATCGATACCACTACAGGGTCCATGCAGCTCTCCCACAAGCTGGAGCTCACTCCTAAACACTACCCCGGTACGTACAACCCCCTAAACACACTACCCCGGTACGTACAACCCCCTAAACACACTACCCCGGTACGTACAACCCCCTAAACACACTACCTGGGTACGTACAACCCCCTAAACACACTACCCCGGTACGTACATCCCCCTAAACACACTACCCCGGTACGTACAACCCCCTAAATACACTACCCCGGTACGTACAACCCCCTAAACACACTACCCCGGTACGTACAACCCCCTAAATACACTACCCCGGTACGTACAACCCCCTAAATACACTACCCCGGTACGTACAACCCCCTAAACACACTACCCCGGTACGTACAACCCCCTAAATACACTACCCCGGTACGTACAACCCCCTAAACACACTACCCCGGTACATACAACCCCCGAAACACATCTACCCTGGTACCACCTGACACATGTACCTTTTATACAAACTACTACTCTCTAGTCTCACATTGTTTTTCAAGTAAATAGTGGTTATGTTTTGGTTTCGACTGGCAAGTGCAGGTGGTGTTTAGTTCCCCTCAACACAGGCTATGTATGAGACAGAATCCGTTGATTACATGTTATGGTATGTGTCTGCCCCCTCGTGGAAGTGAATGGTATAAAATGAGAGTACAGTGTGAAATCCTATTGACCTATCATAAACCTGAGCTCTGTTTTCATCATGGGAGATCCTGCAACCTATCTCTGTCAACAAGTGGTGAAACAAGCCGTGTAGTCTCATCCCTCTTTCATGCTGTCTAGAACTGTTGCTGGAAAGTTCGACTGGAAAAAACATGACAATAGATCCAGGAACAGTTCAAAAGGATTGTTATGGATATTTAACAAACCCTCCATGTTACAGAAAATATTATTGTCTGACCTGTCGTCCGTTCCTCCTCCTCTTCCTCTTCCTCCTCCTCTTCTTCCTCTTCCTCCTCCTCCTCAGACGTGTGTAACAAGACAGGCGCGGTGAAGCTGATCCGCTGGTCCCCCGACTACAGTGTTGCCATGGTGACCTGGGAGTGCGGGGGACTGTCTCTGTGGAGTGTGTTCGGAGCCCACCTCATCTGTACCCTGGGGGAGGACTTTGCGTGAGTGATGATCACAATTACCTCTGCAGTTCAGTCAGCTGCACAGTTCTAGATGGATATAGACAACTTTATTTGCCTTCGAAAGGGAATTTTTCTCCCACATATATATAAAAGCTTTGTTAATGTAGAAAGCAGATGTACACAGTGCATTCAGAAAGTATTCAGACCCCTTCACCTTTTTCACATTTTGTTAAATTACAACCTTATTCTAAAATGGATTAAACATAATCAATCTCCACACAATACCCCATAATGACAAAGCAAAAAGTTTTTTTGCAAATGTATTAAAAATAAAAACCGATTTACATAAGTATTCAGACTCTTTGTGAAGAGACTCTAAATTGAGCTCAGGTGCATCCTGTTTCCGTTGATCATCCTTGATGTTTCTACAACTTGATTGGAGTCCACCTGAGGTAAATTCAATTGATTGGACATGATTTGGAAAGGCACACACCTGTCTATGTAAGGTCCCACAGTTGATAGTGTCAGAGCAAAAACCGAGGCACACATCTGAGGAAGGTTACCAAAACATTTCTGCAGCATTGAAAGTCCCCAAGAACAGTGGCCTCCATCATTGTTAAATGGAAGAAGTTTGGAAACACCAAGACTCCTCCTAGAGCTGGCCACCTGGCCAAACTGAGCAATCGGGGGAGAAGGGCCTTGGTCAGGGAGGTGACCAAGAACCAGATGGTCACTCTGACAGAGCTAAAGAGTTCCTCTGTGGAGATGGTTGTCCTTCTGGAAAGTTCTCCCATCTCTACAGCACTACACCAATCAGGCCTTTATGGTAGTGGCCAGACAGAAGCCACTCCTCAGTAAAAGTCACCTAAAGATTCTCAGACCATGAGAACCAGGATTCTCTGGTCTGATGAAACCAAGATTGCACTCTTTGACCTGAATGCCAAGCATCACGTCTGGAGGAAGCCAGGCACCGCTCATCACCTGGCCAATACCATCCCTACGGTGAAGCATGGTGGTGGTAGCATTATGCTGTGCGGATGTTTTTCAGCGGCAGGAACTGGGAGACTAGTCAGAATCAAGGGAAAGATCAACTGAGCAAAGGACAGAGTGATCCTTGATGAAAACCTGCTCCAGAACACTCAGGACCTCGGACTGGGGCGAAGGTTCATCTTCCAACAGGACAAACTGACAGAGCTTGAGGATCTGCAGAGAAGAATGGGAGAAACTCCCCAAATACATGTGTGCCAAGCTTGTAGCTTCATACCCAATAAGACTCAAATGTACCCAAAGGTGCTTGAACAAAGTTTTGAGTAAAGGGTCTGAATACTTAAATAAAACAGAAATATCATATTTACATTTGATACATTTGCAAAAAAAAATGTAAACTTGTTTGTACTTTGGGGTTGTGTAATAGAATGATTGGGGGGGGGGGGGGGGGCAATTTAATCAATTTTAGAATATGGCTGTAACGTAACAAAATGTGGAAAAACTGAAGGGGTCTGAATACTTCTTAATGTACTGTAGATGTAAACCTTCCATACAATAAAAACAAGACCTGTACACCTCGGTACAGACTGAAGATGGCGCTCTTTCATTGACTTCATATAGGGTGCTTTTTGGCATATTATTCTGCCCTCCTATCTCTCTCCAGGTATCGGTCAGACGGCACTAAAAAGGACCCTATAAATATCAGCTCAATGTGCTGGGGAGCAGAGGGCTACCACCTGTGGGTCATCACCAGCAGAGAGGAGACGGAGCTGGTAGAGAACATGGAGGAGGCTCCTCCCCAGACCCAGCAGGCTGGCATACTGCAGTTCAACTTCATCAAGAGCGCCCTCACGGTCAACCCCTGCACGGTGATGTTATGGACATGGCATTATATGCATGCACACACACACACCCTGTCACCCACTTACAGTGCCTCAGAAAGTAGTCACACCCCTGGACTTTTTCCAAATGGCGTTGTTACAATCAAGGATTAAAATGGATGTATTTAATTGTTAACTATCTACACAAAATACTTTACTGTCAAAGTGGAAGAAAAATATGTATATAAATAAATAAATAAATAAATATCTATATATATATATATATATTTTACAATGAATAGAAAACAAATAAATCATATAAGTATTCAACCCCTTGAGTTAATACATGTTAGAGATTACAGCTGTGAGTCTTCCTGATAACTCTTGAAGAGCTTTACACACCTAGATTGTACACTATTTGCCCATTTTATTCTTTCAAAAATATTCCAAGCTCTGTCAAATTGGGTTTTGATCATTGCTAGACAGCCATTTTCAAGTAATGCCATAGATTTCCAAGCCGATTTTAAGTCAAAACTGTAGCCACTCAGGAACATTCAATGTTGTCTTGGTAAGCAGAGTAGAGTTGGCGTTGATTTTAGGTTGTGTCTTTCTGAAAAGGTGAATTAATCTCAGTGTCTGGTGGAAGGTGGAGTGAACCAGGTTTTCCTCTAGGATTTTGCCTGTGCTGATCTCCATTCAGTATATTTTTATCCTGAACAAAATCCCCAGTCCTTGCTGATGATGAGCTCATCCATGATGTGATGCAGCCACTATCATGCTTGGAAAATTGTTACTCAGTGATGTGTTATGTTGGATTTAACACTTTTCTATTCAGGACAAAAAATTCGATTTATTTGCCACATTTTTTTGAAGTATTGTGGAGTAACTACAATGTTGTTGATCCATCCTCAGTTATCTCTTATCACAGCCATTAAACTCTGTAACTGTTTTAAAAACACCATTGGCCTCATGGTGAATTCCCTGAGCTGTTTCTTTCCTCTCCGGCAACTAAGTTAGGAAGGGCTCCAGTATCTTTGTAGTAACTGGGTGTATTGATGTACCATCCAAAGTGTAAATATGTACTTCACCGTGTTCGAAGGGATAGAGGTGATTTCACTGCTCGACTGAGGGACCTTACAATTATCTGTATGTGTGTGGTACAGAGATGGGGTAGTCGTTTCAAAATAATGTTAAACACTTATTGCGCAGTGCGAGTCTGCAACTTATTATGTGACTTGTTCAGCACATTTTTACTCCTGAACTTATTTAGAATGCTTATTGACTCGAGGCATTTCAGCTTTTCATTTTTCATTTCTAAAAACATAATTCCACTTTAACATTGTGTGCGTGTGTGCGTGTGTGTGCGTGTGTGCGTGCGTGCGTGCATGCGTGCGTGCGCGCGTGTGTAGGCCAGTGACCAAAAAAATCTAAATTTATTCCATTTTTTATTCAGCCTGCATCACAACAAAATGTGTAAAAAGTTCAGGGGTGTGAATACTTTCTGAAGGCACGTCCACATGAATACACAGATGGTGTATTTGTGGTTTTAGGCTGGGTTTCTGTACAGCACTTTGTGACATCGGCTGATGTAAAAACACCTTTATATATACGTTTGTGTATGAAAAAAGTGATGTATTCTGCTTAGTCTTTAAATTAGGAATAATGAGTACCTGTTGTCTCCAGAGTAACCAGGAGCAGGTGTTACTTCACGGGGAGGACCGTCTCTACCTAACCTGTGGTGACCCCACCCAGCTCCCCTCCGGCAGCTCAGAGAGCCCCCACCCCCATAACCTCCCCCACGGCGGGGAGGGCAGCCCCACCCACCACCCCTCGCCCAACTCTACCTCTCAGGGACTCAGCACTTTACTGGGATACAAGCACTGGCACGTGGTCCAGGTAGCTAGCCAACTGTATATGGAGGTTCTATCTCTTGCTTAATCCTTTTTGAACATTGTCAGTGTCTGTCATGAGAATCCCCTTCAGATTTAGCCCTGATATGAGCTGCAGAAGAGTTGTATTGTCCTGTCAGTAATACCGTCTCTCTTGTAGATTCACAGCACATACCTAGAGAGCAACTGGCCTATACGGGTGAGTGTGAGGGGGGGGGTGTGTTTCGGTCTGTCTGTCTGTCTGTGTGTGTGTGTGTCTCTGTCTGTGTGTGTGTGTGTGTGTCTCTGTCTGTCTGTCTGTGTGTGTGTGTCTCTCTGTCTGTGTGTGTGTGTCTCTCTGTCTGTGTGTGTGTGTCTCTCTGTCTGTGTGTGTGTCTGTGTGTCTCTGTCTGTGTGTGTCTCTGTCTGTGTGTGTGTCTCTGTCTGTGTGTGTGTCTCTGTCTGTGTGTGTGTCTCTGTCTGTGTGTGTGTCTCTGTCTGTCTGTGTGTGTGTGTGTGTGTGTGTGTGTCTCTGTCTGTCTGTCTGTGTGTGTGTCTCTGTCTGTCTGTCTGTGTGTGTGTGTGTGTGTGTCTCTGTCTGTGTGTGTGTGTGTGTGTCTCTGTCTGTGTGTGTGTCTCTGTCTGTGTGCGTGTGTGTGTGTCTCTGTCTGTGTGTGTCTCTGTCTGTGTGTGTGTGTGTGTGTCTCTGTCTGTGTGTGTGTCTCTGTCTGTGTGTGTGTCTCTGTCTGTGTGTGTGTCTCTGTCTGTGTGTGTGTGTGTCTCTGTCTGTGTGTGTGTCTCTGTCTGTCTGTGTGTGTGTCTCTGTCTGTCTGTGTGTGTGTCTCTGTCTGTCTGTGTGTGTGTCTCTGTCTGTGTGTGTGTCTGTGTGTGTCTGGCTGTCTTTTCTGTGTGTCCTGTCTGCCTGTCTATCTGTTTCTGTCGGTCTGTGGGTGGGTGGGTGTGCTCCTGGTAAAGTGATATTTTGATGTCCTTGTGTGTGTCTAGTTTGCAGCCATAGACACAGCAGGCCAGTGTATAGCTGTAGCAGGGAGACGTGGCTTTGCACATTACTGCATGTCCACCAGGAAATGGAAGCTGTTTGGGAACATCACTCAGGAGCAGAACATGACCGTGACAGGAGGGCTGGTCTGGTGGAACGGCTTTGTCGTTGTTGCCTGTTACAATTTCATCGACCGGCAAGAAGAGGTGAGACAACAGGACAGGATACAATACGTCACAATACAACACAACACGACCAAACGCAACGCGATCCGACGCAACGCGACATGACACAATACGACGCGATACGACACGGCGCAATACGACCCGGCGCAATACAATACGACACGGCGCGATACGACACAATACAATACGACACGGCGCGATACGACACGGAGCGATACGACACAATACAATACGACACGGCGCGATACGACACGGCGCGATACGACACAATACAACACAATACAATACGACACAATACAATACAATACGACCCGGCGCAATACAATACGACACAATACAATACGACACGGCGCAATACGACACAATACAATACGACACGGCGCAATACGACACAATACAATACGACACGGCGCAATACGACACAATACAATACAATACGACACAATACAATACAATACGACACAATACAATACAATACGACACAATACAATACAATACGACACGGCGCGATACGACACAATACAATACGACACAATACAATACGACACAATACAATACGACACAATACAATACGACACAATACAATACAATACGACCCGGCGCAATACAATACGACACGGCGCGATACGACACAATACAATACGACACGGCGCGATACGACACAATACAATACGACCCGGCACGATACGACACAATACAATACGACACGGCGCAATACGACACAATACAATACGACCCGGCGCGATACGACACAATACAATACGACACGGCGCGATACGACACAATACAATACGACCCGGCGCGATACGACACAATACAATACGACACGGCGCAATACGACACAATACAATACAATACGACACAATACAATACAATACGACACGGCGCAATACGACACGGTGCAATACAATACGACGCAATACGACACGGCGCAATACGACACGGTGCAATACAATACAATACGACACAATACAATACGACACGGCACAATACGACACGGCACAATACGACACGGCGCAATACGACACAATACAATACGACACAATACAATACAATACGACACGGCACAATACGACACGGCGCAATACGACACGGCGCAATACGACACGGCGCAATACGACACGGTGCAATACGACACGGCACAATACGACACGGTGCAATACGACACGGTGCAATACGACACGGCGCAATACGACACGGCACAATACGACACGGCGCAATACGACACAATACAATACAATACGACACGGCGCAATACGACACGGCGCAATACGACACGGCGCAATACGACACGGTGCAATACGACACGGTGCAATACGACACGGCACAATACGACACGGTGCAATACAATACAATACGACGCAATACGACACGGTGCAATACGACACGGCGCAATACGACACAATACAATACGACACAATACAATACAATACGGCACAATACGACACGGTGCAATACGACACGGCACAATACGACACGGTGCAATACAATACAATACGACGCAATACGACACGGTGCAATACGACACGGCGCAATACGACACAATACAATACGACACAATACAATACAATACGACACGGCGCAATACGACACGGCGCAATACGACACGGTGCAATACGACACGGTGCAATACGACACGGTGCAATACGACACAATACAATACGACACGGTGCAATACGACACGGTGCAATACGACACGGTGCAATACGACACAATACAATACGACACGGCGCAATACGACACAATACAATACGACACAATACAATACAATACGACACGGCGCAATACGACACGGCGCAATACGACACGGCGCAATACGACACGGTGCAATACGACACGGTGCAATACGACACGGCACAATACGACACGGTGCAATACAATACAATACGACGCAATACGACACGGTGCAATACGACACGGCGCAATACGACACAATACAATACAATACGACACGGCACAATACGACACGGCGCAATACGACACGGCGCAATACGACACGGTGCAATACGACACGGTGCAATACGACACAATACAATACGACACAATACAATACAATACAATACAATACGACACGGCACAATACGACACGGCGCAATACGACACGGCACAATACGACACGGTGCAATACGACACGGCGCAATACGACACAATACAATACGACACAATACAATACAATACGACACGGCACAATACGACACGGCGCAATACGACACGGCGCAATACGACACGGTGCAATACAACACGGCGCAATACGACACAATACAATACGACACGGCGCGATACGACACGGAGCGATACGACACAATACAATACAATACAATACGACACGGCGCGATACGACACGGAGCAATACGACACAATACAATACAATACGACACGGCGCGATACGACACGGAGCAATACGACACAATACAATACAATACGACGCGATACGACACGGAGCAATACGACACGGCGCAATACGACACAATACAATACGACAATACAATACAATACGACACGGCACAATACGACACGGCGCAATACGACACGGCGCAATACGACACGGTGCAATACAATACGACGCAATACGACACGGTGCAATACGACACGGCGCAATACGACACAATACAATACGACACGGCACAATACGACACGGCACAATACGACACGGCGCAATACGACACGGCGCAATACGACACGGCGCAATACGACACGGTGCAATACGACACGGCGCAATACGACACAATACAATACGACACAATACAATACAATACGACACGGCGCAATACGACACGGCGCAATACGACACGGCGCAATACGACACGGTGCAATACAATACAATACGACACAATACAATACAATACGACACGGCACAATACGACACGGCGCAATACGACACGGCGCAATACGACACGGTGCAATACAATACAATACGACACGGTGCAATACAATACAATACGACACGGTGCAACACAATACAATACGACACGGTGCAATACAACACAATACAATACGACACGGTGCAATACAACACAATACAATACGACACGGTGCAATACGACACGGTGCAATACGACACGGTGCAATACGACACGGTGCAATACGACACGGTGCAATACGACACGGTGCAATACGACACGGTGCAATACGACACAATACAATACGACACGGTGCAATACGACACGGTGCAATACAACACAATACAATACAACACAATACAATACGACACGGTGCAATACGACACGGTGCAATACGACACGGTGCAATACGACACGGTGCAATACGACACGGTGCAATACGACACGGTGCAATACGACACGGTGCAATACGACACGGTGCAATACGACACGGTGCAATACAATACAATACAATACAATACGACGCAATACAATACAGCACGGTGCAATACAATACAATACGACACGGCGCAATACAACACAATACAATACGACACGGTGCAATACAGCACGGTGCAATACAGCACGGTGCAATACGACACGGTGCAATACGACACGGTGCAATACAATACAATACAATACAATACGACGCAATACAATACAGCACGGTGCAATACAATACAACACAATACAATACAACACAATACAATACGACACGGTGCAATACGACACGGTGCAATACGACACGGTGCAATACAACACGGTGCAATACGACACGGTGCAATACGACACGGTGCAATACGACACGGTGCAATACGACACGGTGCAATACGACACGGTGCAATACGACACGGTGCAATACAATACAATACAATACAATACGACGCAATACAATACAGCACGGTGCAATACAATACAATACGACACGGCGCAATACAACACAATACAATACGACACGGTGCAATACAGCACGGTGCAATACGACACGGTGCAATACGACAAGGTGCAATACGACACGGTGCAATACAATACAATACAATACAATACGACGCAATACGACACGGCGCGATACGACACGGTGCAATACGACACGGCGCAATACGACACAATACAATACAATACAATACGACACGGAGCGATACGACACAATACAATACAATACGACGCAATACGACACGGTGCAATACGACACAATACAATACGACACGGTGCAATACAATACAATACGACACAATACAATACAATACGACACAATACAATACAATACGACACAATACAATACAATACGACACAATACAATACAATACGACACAATACAATACAATACGACACAATACAATACAATACGACACAATACAATACAATACGACACGGTGCAATACGACACAATACAATACGACACAATACAATACAATACGACACGGCACAATACGACACGGCGCAATACGACACGGCGCAATACGACACGGTGCAATACGACACAATACAATACAATACGACGCAATACGACACGGTGCAATACGACACGGCGCAATACGACACAATACAATACAATACAATACGACACGGAGCGATACGACACAATACAATACAATACGACGCAATACGACACGGTGCAATACGACACAATACAATACGACACGGTGCAATACAATACAATACGACACAATACAATACAATACGACACAATACAATACAATACGACACAATACAATACAATACGACACGGTGCAATACGACACAATACAATACGACACGGTGCAATACAATACAATACGACACAATACAATACAATACGACACAATACAATACAATACGACACAATACAATACAATACGACACAATACAATACAATACGACACAATACAATACAATACGACACAATACAATACAATACGACACAATACAATACAATACGACACAATACAATACAATACGACACGGTGCAATACGACACGGTGCAATACGACACAATACAATACAATACGACACGGCGCAATACGACACGGCGCAATACGACACGGCGCAATACGACACGGTGCAATACGACACGGCGCAATACGACACAATACAATACGACACAATACAATACAATACGACACGGCGCAATACGACACGGTGCAATACGACACGGTGCAATACAATACAATACGACACGGTGCAATACGACACGGTGCAATACGACACGGTGCAATACGACACGGTGCAATACGACACGGTGCAATACGACACGGTGCAATACGACAAGGTGCGATACGACACGGTGCAATACGACACGGTGCAATACGACACGGTGCAATACGACACGGTGCAATACGACACGGTGCAATACGACACGGTGCAATACGACACGGTGCAATACGACACGGTGCAATACGACACGGTGCAATACGACACGGTGCAATACGACACGGTGCAATACGACAAGGTGCAAGTCGACACGGTGCAATACGACACGGTGCAATACGACACGGTGCAATACGACACGGTGCAATACGACACGGTGCAATACGACTCGGTACAATACGACACGACATAACTGACAATCCAGCACAATACCCCTCTTTGTTCACTACACACTATTCTCATTGTGTTTGGATGAAGTGCGGAGGGGCTGGTCGCGGAGGGGCTGGGTTTACCCCAGCTGATGGATTCAGTTAATGATTGTTTGATTGAATTGACTGATTGATTGAGAGACGAGAAGAACAGCAGTATTGAATGTTTCTCCTGTCCTCCTGGCTAGCTGTGTCTCTACACGGTTGGTAGATCTACACAGTAGATGTAATGGTTGTCCTCCTGGCTAGCTGTGTCTACACGGTTGGTAGATC
Source organism: Oncorhynchus clarkii lewisi (assembly GCF_045791955.1). Classification (NCBI taxonomy): domain Eukaryota; kingdom Metazoa; phylum Chordata; class Actinopteri; order Salmoniformes; family Salmonidae; genus Oncorhynchus; species Oncorhynchus clarkii. Next base: position 13,010,524 of record NC_092158.1, on the reverse strand, counting down.
TATACAGTAGATGTAATGGTTGTCTCCCTGGCTAGCTGTGTCTCTACACGGTTGGTAGATCTATACAGTAGATGTAATGGTTGTCCTTCTGGCTAGCTGTGTCTCTACACGGTTGGTAGATCTATACAGTAGATGTAATGGTTGTCTCCCTGGCTAGCTGTGTCTCTACACGGTTGGTAGATCTATACAGTAGATGTAATGGTTGTCTCCCTGGCTAGCTGTGTCTCTACATGGTTGGTAGATCTATACAGTAGATGTAATGGTTGTGTTGTGTCTCCCTGGCTAGCTGCGTCTGTACCTGCGGTCGTCTAACCTGGATAACACCTTCTCTTCCGTCACCAAGCTGCACTCTGACACTCTGCTGCTCAACGTGTTCAGAGACATGATCATCCTCTTCAGAGCAGACTGCTCCATCTGCCTCTACAGCATGGAGAGGAGACACGACGGGTAGGGTGGTACACGCATGCTTAGGACAGGCACGCACACCCACTCATACTCAACAAGAACTATCTCACGCTCACACACAACATTACTAGCAGACAGGACAGGTACTGAATGTCACAAGGAAGGAAGTTTCATAACATTGGTTGTGGCCTTAACTGGGGTTAAGCTTTATACAACTGGCCAATACAGAGAATGTGTGTGTCTCTCTCTGCAGGCCCAATCCATCAGCCAGTGTTGAGCTGCTTCAGGAGGTGTCCATGTCTCGCTACATTCCTCATCCGGCCCTGGTGGTGTCGGTCACCCTCACCTCCGTACGCACAGAGACCGGCATCACGCTCAAAGCCCCACAGCAGGTACTTACACACACACGCAAACACAGACACACAACCTCATCTCCATACCTCTAGAGACCGGCATCAGGGCCCTACAGCGGGTAGGAATTAATACACCTTTCCCTCCGTACCCCCAGAGACCGGCATCACGTTCAGAGCATCTTCCTTTTGGTGTTTTTCCAGAGTCAGTAGAAAGGCCTCTTTAGTGTCCTAAGTTTTCATAACTGTGACCGTAATTGCCTACCGTCTGTAAGCTGTTAGTGTCTTAACGACCGTTCCACAGGTGTATGTTCATTAATTGTTTATGGTTCATTGAACAAGCATGGGAAACTGTGTTTAAACTCTTTACAATGAAGATCTGTGAAGTTATTTGGACTTTTTACAAATTATCTTTGAAAGACAGGGTCCTAAAAAAGGGACGTTTCTTTTTTTTTGCTGAGTTTATGTACCGAGTCGCTCTGGATAACAGCTAAAAGATGTAAATGTGTTCATGTTTGTGTGTCCCTCTGTGCCCGTGACAGACCTGTATGGCAGACAGCATCATACTGAACCTGGCAGGCCAGCTCATCATGCTACAGAGAGACCGTTCTGGACCCCAGCTACAGGAGAAGGTTCCAGTCACATCCTCTATCTACCTCCTAGCAGGGTTGGGGTCAATTCCATTTCAATTCAGTCAAGTGTACTTCCTGAGTTGAAATGTAATTGACCCAAAGCCTTCCCCCTAGTATTTGATTATGGATCCCCATTAGTTCCTGCCAGGGCAGCTGCTCCTCTTCCTGGGGTCCAAACACACCAAATTACATATAAAACAGTGAACTCTGTTTGTACTGAATGAGCTAAAGATAAAACAGTACATCATATAACATCTCTCCACCACAAAACAACATGTTCAATACCACCATACAACAATATCACAATGTGTTATAATTTATCTGACATTAGAATGGAATCATTACACCCAGCAACCGGTCACTTCATTATTGATTCATTCATTGGTATCATACAGGGTACGTTATATATTGTAGTGTGTGTGTGTGTGAGAGAGGTTGTTATGGTGTTTTAACGTTCTCTCTCCCTCCAGCTGCCGTTCTGTCCCCCAGTGGTTCTGGCCCAGTATGTAGAGAATGTGTGGACGACGTGTCGTAGTAACAGGAAGAAGCGCCACCTACTGGAGGCTCTGTGGCTGTCGTGTGGAGAGGCTGGGATGAAGGTATACTGCTTTTACTACTTCTGTTGTGGATTAGTGTGTCTTGTTGTTGTCTGTGAATGGCCAAATAAATTAACTCAACTAAATGTTGTCTTTTGTGACTGTTGCTGGCTGTAATGATTTGACAAACCTGTTTCCTTGTCTTATGTTCTGTTATCTGAAGGTGTGGCTCCCCCTGTTCCCTCGTGACCATCGTAAGCCCCACTCCTTCCTGTCCCGCCGCATCATGCTGCCCTTCCACATCAACATCTACCCCCTGGCTGTGCTGTTTGAAGATGCTCTGGTTCTGGGAGCTTCCAACGAGACTGTGGTCTATGACAGCCTGCAGGTAGAGAGGAGTATTCTATTATTATAGTAGGAGCGTTCCCTGGGGCGCTGGGTGCATCTAATGAGCAGTGATGCCAACTTAGCAATTTTGTTGCTAAATTTAGCTACTTTTCAGACTTCCCCGGCAACTTTTTTTTTTTTTTCCAAACAGCACCTAGCAACAAATTTAGTTACTTTTACAAATGTGTTTGGAACTTTTAGCAACTTTTGAAAAGTGACTCAAACTCTAAAATGCATTTTCCCTCTAAATGACACAAAAACGATTTTCTCTGTCTCACACACACAGTCACAACACGTTCCTGGCTGCAAAGGTGCATTGTGAGTGACGTCAGCAGCAGGCGCTCAGCTCGTGCACAGGCAGAAGCCAGGCCAGCAACAATTTCAGCAAATTGCAAACCATTGTTGGCTGACTGCGTCAGCAGTAGTACGGATTCGACGAGCCAAACCCAATGAATATAGTTGCTCACGAATGTTTGATCTTGAACAGAACTTATAAAATCAATCCACATGTCTCAATCACAATTGTACAGCCAGAAGTACAGAAAAGAGTGGGAGTCTGTACCTGAATTTAATGGGTGGCTAAAGCCAGTCATTGGGGATGATTGACGGACATACTGTGCGTATAGCAAATCAGATATGCTTGCAACAATGTATGACATCAAAAAACATTGTGCTACAGCAAAGCATATAAATAAATCCAAACCGTACAACCCTGCAACACCATGTACACTACCACAGGTGGGTTGAGAAAATGGATAGCTGCAGAAGCTACTACTATGACAATGGCCATTGCGGAGCATTGTTCGCTGCTAGCATGCGGCCATTTTAGGTATGTATGGCGTGCCAAGCTGCCTTTTCAGATTCTGTGGCAGCAACAAACTTTCAAATGCACCAAGTGCATAGAAATGATTAGGGGAGTACTGACTCCTTGTTTTCTGAAAAGGGTAACATCAGATGTGGGGGAGAAGTTCAGTCTCCTTTTGGATGAGTCCACTGATGTCAGTGTTTTGAAATACCTGGATTGTGGTGATTCGGTATTTTAGTGCTAAAAAAAACAAACAACCGTTGTGTCCACATTTCTCGGGCTGGTTGAATTGGAGGGGGGCGATGCCAGATCGATATCAAAGGTAGAAGTTGAGTTTCTTGAAGTCTAACCTTACAAAAGAGAATCTTCAGGGTATTGGCATTGATAACACGTCTGTGATGACTGGGGTGAACAACGGGGTGCACAAGATTTTAAAGGAAGAATGTGCATTTCCCAATTTGCTACTCATCCGCTGTGTGTGCCATCCGCTGTGTGTGCCATCCGCTGTGTGTGCCATCGGCTGTGTCATTCTTTACAATTGGCAGTCAGTGCAGCATCCAAAGAAACTTATTCTACGTAATGACGTCATCATGCAATGACATCACAACGTCATTTAGCAACTTTTAGCAACAACTCAACCTGCATCTAGCAACTTCCCCTGAAAATGAGTTGACAACACTGCAAATGAGACTGTGTTCTATGACGGCCTGCAACAACAAGTTGTTGTAGCAGCAGCTACAGCAGCAGTAGTACCCCCCCCCCCCCTCCCACAGCATCTGCTCTTTCCTAGCCATTGTTGTGGATTTTGTGGGCTTGGTGTAGGAGGAGCATAGTGGTCAAGGCATTTGTGTCAGAGATCTGAAACAATTGTTCTAGCTATGTTCCCTTCATTTGAGGGAAAGCGAGTCAGTGGGCAGACGAGGTTAAGAGATAAATAATAGTAATAGCCTGTGAAGGTTAAATTAGTAGAAAATAAGATTTAAAAATGTTGTGTTTTTCATGTATTTTCTGCAGGGTCCTAGAGAGGGCCGGGAGTCCCTAGAGGGGTTGTTCCCTTACTGCACGGTGGAGAGGACTTCCCAGATCTACCTCCACCACATCCTGAGGCAACTCCTGGTCCGTAACCTGGGGGAGCAGGCCCTTCTCCTGGCCCAGTCCTGCGCAGCGCTCCCCTACTTCCCCCACGTCATGGAGCTCATGGTCCACGTGGTGCTGGAGGAGGAGGCCACCTCCCGGGAGCCCATCCCTGACCCGCTGCTACCCACCGTGGCCAAGTTCATCACAGAGTTCCCCCTGTTCCTCCAGGTAACAGAGAGGGAGACGTTGATCAAGTGGTTCATAAAAAAAAAAATATATATATATATATATATCACCTTTATTTAACCAGGTAGGCCAGTTGAGAACAAGTTCTCATCTACAACTGCGACCTGGCCAAGATAAAGCAAAACAGTGCGACACAAACAACAACAGGGTGAACATTGAGTAAACAAACGTACAGTCAATAACACAGTAGAAAAGTGTATATACAGTGTGTGTAAATGTAGTAAGATTAGGGAGGTAAGGCAATAAATAGGCCGTAGTGGCAAAATAATTATAATTTAGCAATTAAACACTGGACTGATAGATGTGCAGAAGATTCATGTGCAAGTAGAGATACTGGGGTGCAAAGGAGCAAAAATAAATAATTAATTAACAATATGGGGGTGGGCTATGTAGAGGTGGGCTATGTAGAGATGGGCTATGTAGAGGTGCAGTGATCTGTGAGCTGCTGAATGTTGTTTCCTAGTCTAGGACATTCAAGGTCATGGTAATTACTGATCTTGTGTACAGTAGTCTGACCTGGGCTCATAGTGTTTTATCAGGATCCCCATTAGCATCCTATCCAGTGGTGGAAGAAGTACCCAATCATACTTTAGTAAAAGTTTAGTAGTTGTCATACTTTAGTAAACGTTTAGTAGTTGTCATACTTTAGTAAAAGTTTAGTAATTGTCATACTTTAGTAAAAGTTTAGTAGTTGTCATACTTTAGTAAACGTTTAGTAGTTGTCATACTTTAGTAAAAGTTACTCAAGTAAAAGTGGAAGTCACCCAGTAAAATAATACTTGAGGTAAAGTATTTGGTTCTAAATATAACAAAAGTAAAAGTATAAATCATTTCAAATTCCTTATATTAAGCAAAGCAGACGGCACCATTTTCTTGTTTTTAAAAAATGTACAGATAGCCAGGTGCACACACCAACACTCAGACATTTATAAAATATATCTTGATAAGTGTGTGAATTGGACCATTTTCCTGTCCTGCTAAGCATTCAAAATGTAATGAATACTTTTGGGTATCAGGGAAAATGTATGGAGTAAAAAGTACGTAATTTTCTTTAGGAATGTAGTGAAGTAAAAGTTGGCCAAAATATAAATAGTAAAGTACAGATACCCTAAAAAACTACTTAAGTAGTACTTTCAAGTATTTTTACTTAAGTACTTTACATCACTGATCCTATCACTAGTTTTGACCTGGGCTCGTAGTATTTTGTTAGTATCCCCATTAGCTACTGGTAAAGCAGCAGCTACTCTGGGCCAATAGGGCTCTGGTTAGAAGTAGTGCACTATATAGTGACTGTGTGTCTAATGTAGCTGTGCCTGTGTGTTTCTGCTCCAGACCATCGTGCACTGCGCCAGGAAGACAGAGTTTGCCCTGTGGAACTACCTGTTTGCTGCCGTGGGCAACCCCAAGGATCTGTTTGAGGAATGTCTGATGGCCCAGGACCTGGACACCGCTGCATCCTATCTCATTATACTACAGGTTAACATACTCCCCTGTCTCATCCTAATTACCAGAGGCAAACATTTATTTAGAAATGTGACTGGTATTGGGGTTACGGTTGGAGTCGAGGTTGGGGATAGGGTTAAGGTTACGGTTAGGGATGGAGCCAGGGTTAAGGTTACGGTTAGGGATGGAGCCAGGGTTAAGGTTAGGGATGGAGCCAGGGTTAAGGTTAGGGATGGAGCCAGGGTTAAGGTTAGGGATGGAGTCAGGGTTAAGGTTAGGGATGGAGCCAGGGTTAAGGTTAGGGATGGAGCCAGGGTTAAGGTTAGGGATGGAGCCAGGGTTAAGGTTAGGGATGGAGCCAGGGTTAAGGTTAGGGATGGAGCCAGGGTTAAGGTTAGGGATGGAGCCAGGGTTAAGGTTGGAGTTGGGGATAGGGTTAAGGTTAAGGTTAGGGATGGAGCCAGGGTTAAGGTTGGAGTTGGGGATAGGGTTAAGGTTAAGGTTAGGGATGGAGCCAGGGTTAAGGTTAGGGATGGAGCCAGGGTTAAGGTTGGGGATGGAGCCAGGGTTAAGGTTCGGGATGGAGCCAGGGTTAAGGTTAGGGATGGAGCCAGGGTTAAGGTTGGGGATGGAGCCAGGGTTAAGTAGTTAAAAGGCTTGTATTGATAATGTGACTGTTGTCCTCAGAACATGGAGGTTCCAGCAGTGAGCAGGCAACACGCTACGCTACTCTTCAACACGGCTCTGGAGCAGGGCAAGTGGGACCTCTGTCGTCACATGATCCGATTCCTCAAGGCCATTGGCTCTGGAGAGATGGAGACCCCACCCCCAACACCAACCACTCAGGTACAGGAAGGAACAAATTCATAATCTCTTTCTGTCTTCTACCTCTCTCTACTCTTCTCTCTCTTTCTGTGTTTGTCACACATTCTGACATGTTATGTTAGAGCTAAACCTCTTAATGCTTTGGTGTTATCTATGGGGTAATGGTTGAGATGGTCTAAAAACACTGTATAAATTAAAGACTGCTATTGGGCTACTGCCTCCACCTCTGTATAATTGGATATAGATACCCATAACTGGCTATATGGTGCATTTACATTTGTGCAGAAACCCTGCCGTGTCAGAGGCTTACTGGATGAGTTTCCTCGCTGATAATGATCTGTCTTCTCAACAGGAACCCAGTTCGACGGGAGGTTTTGAGTTCTTCAGGAATCGCAGCATCAGTCTGTCTCAGTCAGCTGACAGCATCGCTGCTGGGAAGTTTAACCTACAGAAGACCTTCAGCATGCCCTCTGGGCCCTCTGCTAAGGGGTACGCTACACACACACACTTTTTGACATCTCCTCTCTTTTGTAATCATATGATCCAAAGGCAGCTTTTGTTTTTCAACAAGCTTGTCTATTCTGGGCTCAGTTTTTTTTACAGTGCAACAGTGAAGTCATGCTCAGCATGGAGTCTGTTTCTGTACTTGTTTTTAAAGTATGCCAGAGTTAGGAACCCTGACTCGCAAACTAGATCAGAACTACTGCTTTCTCAGTCAGGCAGGAGACCACTTCCTGCTGTAGATGAGCAACCCAGAACTCTTTCAAAAAAACATCAATCAGTTTATTCCAGTTCAGAATGAAACTGATTACTTCTATTTTAACAGCAACAGTTCCAACCTAGACTTGTTTTCAACAATCATTTATACAGTAAGATGTACAGTAGGCCTGATACCTTATTCTGTACTGAACTATCAGTAATGAGCTAGCTTGCTTTGGCTAACGTTAGCTAGCTAGCTATTAGCTGTGTGCAAGGCCAGGGGATTGTTTGAAAGAGAAACTCACATCTACTATGAGAGAGAGTACTCCCTTATTGATGCTTATCACCTGCTAAATTACAACGTCTTGCTAGCTGACTGACTTTTCCACTGTCGAAGCACTGTTTCCTGAAACTTTCGGCCCTGTTCTGAAAGAACTCCCTATGTTTACCGTCATGCTGTGGATTTTTAGTTGTTTTAATTTGTTAGTTTTGAGACTCATTACTAAGCACTTCCCCGCCAAAACACATTGTTGGCGCTCCTCGTTATTTCACAAAGTTTGTATGAATCCAAGCGAGAAAAACAAATTGTTGTATTTGCATTTCATGACGATTGAGCTCAGTCAGAACTTGTGGCCAGCTTGAGTCCATTTGATGACAGCAGTGAGTGAGAATGATGACGGCTCATCTGCTGCTGAATGCCACTGCTGCAGCAACACGCATCTTCCTCCCACTGGCGCCGCTGTTCCAAACTGGCGCCGCTGTTCCAAACTGGCGCCGCTGTTCCAAACTGGCGCCGCTGTTCCAAACTGGCGCCGCTGTTCCAAACTGGCGCCTCTGTTCCAAGCTCTGTTGCACTTGGCCAAATCAATTCCAGTAATCAATTAAATAATTATAAATATACTCTGACATGTTGTGACCCATACTGTCAGAAAGGCTGATCTAATGTGTACTGAGAGGGATTGTCCTCTTCCCAATCATTTCTGGGCCCAGTACACTGACCCCACGGAGTTGGTCAGTTCAATTTTTTTGTATTTTTTATTCCTGTCTGCTCATTAAAGTTCAATCACTTCCTGGACTGACTGAAAGTTGGATGGAATTGAGCCCAACTCTGGTAAAGCAGTGTATGTACTATAGGCCTTTCTCCTCATAGCAATAACACATCTCTCCCTCCTCCTCTAGGTCTGAGAGGTGGTCTAAGGACAGTGACTGTGCAGAGAACATGTACATAGACATGATGTTGAGGCGTCATGCCCGCCACCTCCTTGAGCACGTCAGACTAAAAGAGCTGGGTTGTTTCTCTGCCCAGCTGGGCTTCGAGCTGATTGGCTGGCTGTGCCACGAGCGCACGCGGGTGGCGCGGGTTGATGATTTTGTCATGGCGCTGAAGTGTCTCCACAAGGACTTCCTGTGGCCGTTTCCTGTCACCCCAGCCGGCTCCATCAGCTCGCCTTTGAAGAACGGACACCGCAGGACAGGTGTGTGTGTGTGTGTGTGTGTGTGTGTGTGCGTTGAGGTAATTGGAATACTTCTGAAAGTGTGTGTGACTGCTGGTGCTGCAGGGGCTCTGTCCGTCTGTGTTTTCAATGTATTTTTGTCCTCAGCGATGACTGTCCCCCTCACCCTCTGACTCATTGGGTGTGTTTGATGCAAACTTCGTGACCGAGTGCATTTTTTTCTCAAGTCGTATTTGTTTAGTTAAGTGTTATTTTTATCATTCAATTAAATCTGACCCTGTTTGTTCCTCCCTCCCTCTAGTGCTGAGCCAGCATCTACTGAAGTCCCAGTCAGCAGACAGCCTGTTGAACAGTGACATGGACACAGCGCCCCCACAGGCCGCAGCACGCAACAGCAACCACACTTGGCTAGACGGGCTGGGGGCTCTTGGACCTACAGAGCCTACAGAGATGGACACTGCCTTGTCCCACGGGGGGCCACAGACACAGGAGGCCTTTCTCTCTCCACTAACCAACAAAAGTAAGTAGTCTTCATGAGAAGATAGGAACAGCTGAGACTCTCTTTCACTGAGATGTAGTCAGAACTCTCTACATACCTCTCCCTCTACCAACCTCTCTTTCTCGCTCGATTTCTCCCTCCCTCGCGCTTTACCTCTCTCTACCTCGCTCGCGCTCTACCTCGCTCGCGCTCTACCTCGCTCGCGCTCTACCTCGCTCGCGCTCTACCTCTCTCTCCCTCGCGCTCTACCTCTCTCTCCCTCGCGCTCTACCTCTCTCTCCCTCGCGCTCTCAATTCAAGGGGCTTTATTGGCATGGGAAACATAAGTTTACATTGCCAAAGCAAGTGAAGTAGATCATATACAAAAGTGAAAAAAACAAGTTCCAAAAGAATAAAGACATTACAAATGTCATATTATATACAGTGTTGTAACGATGTACAAATGGTTAAAGGACACAAGGGAAAATAAATAAACATAAATATTGGTTGTATTTACAATGGTGTTTGTTCTTCACTGGTTGCCCTTGTGGCAACAGGTCACACATCTTGCTGCTGTGACGTCACACTGGTATTTCACCCAGTAGATATGGGCGTTTATCAAAATCGGGTTTGTTTTCAAATTCTTTGGATCTGTGTAATCTGAGGGAAATATGTGTCTCTAATATGGTCATACATTTGGCAGGAGGTTAGGAAGTGCAGCTCAGTTTCCACCTCATTTTGTGGGCAGTGTGTACATAGCCTGTCTTCTCTTGATAGCCAGGTCTGGCTACGGTGGCCTTTCTCAATAGCAAGGCTATGCTCACTGAGTCTGTACATAGTCAAAGCTTTCCTTAATTGTGGGTCAGTCACAGTGGTCAGGTATTCTGCCACTGTGTACTCTCTGTGAAGGGCCAAATAGCATTCTAGTTTGCTCTGTTTTTTTGTCAATTCTTTCCAATGTGTCAAGTAATTATCTTTTTGTTTTCTCATGATTTGGTTGGGTCTAATTGTGCTGCTGTCCTGGGGCTCTGTAGGGTGTGTTTGTGAACAGAGCCCCAGGACCAGCTTGCTTAGGGGACTCTTCTCCAGGTTCATCTCTCTGTAGGTGATGGCTTTGTTATGGAAGGTTTGGGAATCGCTTCCTTTTAGGTGGTTATAGAATTTAATGGCTCTTTTCTGGATTTTGATAATTAGTGGGTATCGGCCTAATTCTGCTCTGCATGCATCATTTGGTGTTCTACGTTGTACACTGAGGATATTTTTTCAGAATTCTGCATCTCTCTCTCTCTGTGTGTGTCTCTCTGTATCTCTGTCTCTCTCTGTCTGTGTATCTCTCTCTCTCTCGTTCGTTCGTTTTGACTGTGTTGTAATTAGTTTTATTCTAATTGATTGGATGTTCTGGTCCAGGCTTCAGTGTGTTAGTAGAACAGGTTTGTGAACTCAGCCCCAGGACCAGCTGGATGGGGGGACACTTTTCTTTGCTTAGCTCTTGGCATTGCAGGACTTGGTAATGATATGAGAGGAGGTAACTGTATTTTAGATGTTTCCAAAACTGAATTGCTCTTTTTTTTTGTTATTATTAGTGGACATTGGCCTAATTCTGCCCTGCATGCATTGTTTGTAGTTTTCCTCTGGACATGTAGGAGAATCTTACAGAAGTCTGCATGCAGGGTTTCAATGGGGTGTTTGTCCCATTTGGTGAAATCTTGTTTTGCAAGTGGACCCCACACCTCGCTGCCATGAAGTGCAATTGGTTCAATGACTCATTCAATTCGTTTTAGCCAAATTTTAATCAGTATTTGAATTTGTTTAATGGCGTAGAATGCCCTGCGTGCTTTCTCGCTCAGTTCATTCACTGCCTCATTAAGGTGTCCAGTTGAGCTTATGTTTAAACCTATGTAATTGTAGTGGTGTGCAGTACTCAATTTATTTTGTACCAATTGACAACTTTGGTCTAATTCCCTGAGATCTGGATCTTCTCTGGAAAATCATTGTTTTAGTATTTTGGGGGTTTACTGCCAGGGCCCAGGTCTGGAAGTACTGCTCCAGCAGGTCCAGGATCTGCTGTAGGCCATGTGCTGTGGGTGACAGCAGGCATAGGTCATCTGCGAAGAGCAGGCATTTATCCTCTAAATTGTGGAGACTAACACCAGGGGCTTTTTCTAGAATAGTGGCCAATTTGTTGATGTAAATATTGAAGAGTGCAGGGCTCAGATGGCAACCCTGGCGAAGGCCCCGCCCCTGGTTTAAGAATTCTGTTGTTTTCTTCCCAATTTGAATGCTGCACGTATTGCCAGTATACATTTATTTAATTATGTCATGTTTTACCCCCTACAACACTTTCAGTAACTTTGTAGAACAGTCCTGTATGCCAAATAGAATCAAATGCTTTTTGGAAGTCGATAAAGCAAGTGTATATTTTGGTATTATTTTGGTGGACATGTTTATCTATCAGGGTGTGTAGGGTGTAAATATGATCAGTTGGGCGATGTTTTGGTATAAATCCAATTAGACTTTTACTCAAGACATTGTGCTTACTAAGGAAGTTTAGAACTCTTACATTTATAATACTACAGAAAACCTTCCCCAGGTTACTGTTCACACAAATGCCTTTAATTATTAGGGTCAACTTTGTCTCTGTTCTTAAAGATTGGGGTTATGAGTCCAGATGTCAGGGAAATAACCTACACTCAGGATCAGATTAAACAGTTTTAATACAGCCAATGCAAATGTAACACTAGTGAGTTTGAGCATCTCATTTAGCATGCCATCAGGTCTGCATGCCTTTTTATATTTGAGGGCAGGACGTTTCTTATAGAGCTCCTGGTCAGTAATTGGGGAGTCCAGTTGATTTTGATTGTCCTTTATAGCTTTTTCTAATCCATTCAATTTCTCATGAATTTGGCGTTTTTCTGCGTTTGTGTCAATTTGAACGGTGTTGTGGAGTGTCCATATCTCTCTCGCTTTCTACCCTTCCTCATCAACTATCTCCCTTCCTCATTCTCCCTCCCATCTTTCTCTCCCTAGCGGAGGAGTGCAGTATCGGTTCTGCCACAGACCTGACAGAGACCAGCAGTATGGTGGATGGAGACTGGACCATGGTGGATGAGAACTTCTCTGCTCTCAGTCTGACCCACTCTGAGCTGGAACACATCTCCATGGAGCTGGCTAACAAGGGACCACACAAGTCCCAGGTCCAGCTACGGTAAGCCTGTCCTGCCACTCACAGACAGGATTTCTACTTCTATTTGACAGCCCAATCAGAGCGACAGAGAGGGTTTACCTTAAGGAATCATTTCCCCTTGGTAAAGGAATAATTCAAGAGTTTTATGGTAGCTTGAAGGCATGTAAAGCAGAAAGTCTCCAGTTACCACGGAGACGACCTGAACATCTCTTATCAAAGAGAGAGTTTTTATTCTGGGAGATCACATAATAGAACTTCTACATTCAAGACTGTAGAAACAATTTGATTCATAAGATAAAACACCTTTTTCGTTTTCTCAACTTGTTTCTATTACTTTCTAGCACATCCAGCTAACTGACAGTTAGCCAACTAGCTACAGTAGCTTTGTAGCCATGGATTGTGCACCTTCCATTAGCTTTGTAGCTAGCTGGTGGATGTTTCCCCTTTGAAACCAGGACAGAGGAAAGCAACATTCACCTCCAAATATGATTTATATTGATATCCATACTGAAAGAAAGGGTGATACCTCTATCCATACTGAATGAAAGGGGATACCTCTATCCATACTGAATGAAAGGGGATACCTCTATACATACTGAATGAAAGGGGATACCTCTATCCATACTGAATGAAAGGGGATACCTCTATCCATACGGAATGAAAGGGGGATACCTCTATCCATACTGAATGAAAGGGGATACCTCTATCCATACTGAATGAAATGGGATACCTCTATCCATACTGAATGAAAGGGGATACCTCTATCCATACTGAATGAAAGGGGATACCTCTATCCATACTGAAAGAAAGGGTGATACCTCTATCCATACTGAATGAAAGGGGATACCTCTATCCATACTGAATGAAAGGGGATACCTATATCCATACTGAATGAAAGGGGATACCTCTATCCATACTGAATGAAAGGGGATACCTCTATCCATACTGAATGAAAGGGGATACCTCTATCCATACTGAATGAAAGGGGATACCTCTATCCATACTGAATGAAAGGGGATACCTCTATCCATACTGAATGAAAGGGGATACCTCTATCCATACTGAATGAAAGGGGATACCTCTATCCATACTGAATGAAAGGGGATACCTCTATCCATACTGAATGAAAGGGGATACCTCTATCCATACTGAATGAAAGGGGATACCTCAATCCATACTGAATGAAAGGGGGATACCTCTATCCACACTGAATGAAAGGGGGATACCTCTATCCATACTGAATGAAAGGGGATACCTCTATCCATACTGAATGAAAGGGGGATACCTCTATCCATACTGAATGAAAGGGGATACCTCTATCCATACGGAATGAAAGGTGATACCTCTATCCATACTGAATGAAAGAGGATACCTCTATCCATACTGAATGAAAGGGGATACCTCTATCCATACTGAATGAAAGGGGGATACCTCTATCCATAATGAATGACGCACTTAAAACCTCTCTGGGATATGTGGGACGGTAGCGTCCCACTTGGCCAAAAGCCAGAGAAAATGCAGAGCGCCAAATTCAAATAAAAATCAGACTTTCATGAAACAAAAGAGAGAAAACATATTTCAACCCTGCAGGCGCGACACAAAACGCAGAAATAAAAATATAATTCATGCATTACCTTTGACGAGCTTCTTCTGTTGGCACTCCAATATGTCCCATAAACATCACAAATGGTCCTTTTGTTCGATTAATTCCGTCCATATATATCCAAATGTCCATTTATTTGGCGAGTTTGATCCAGAAAAACACCGGTTCCAACTTGCGTTGCGCAAGTGACTACAAAATATCTCAAAAGTTACCTGTAAACTTAGCCAAAACATTTCAAACTACTTTTGTAAGACAACTTTAGGTATTTTTTTAAAGTAAATAATCGATCAAATTGAAGACTGGATGATCTGTGTTCAATACAGGAAGAAAACAAACTGACGCATGCTTTCTGGTCATGCGCCTCTATCAAACAGTACACATGAAGTGACCCTCGTTCAAGATGGCCGTACTTCTTCATTACACAAAGGAATAACCCCAACCAATTTCTAAAGACTGGTGACATCCAGTGGAAGCGATAGGAACTGCCAACAAGTCCCTTAGAAATCTGGATTCCCAATGAAAACACATTGAAAAGAGTGACCTCAAAACAACAAAAGAAAATCGGAAAGGTTTGTCCTCGGGGTTTCGCCTGCTACATAAGTTCTGTTATACTCACAGACACGATTCAAATAGTTTTAGAAACTTCAGTGTTTTCTATCCAAATCTACTAATAATATGCATTTCTTGTCTTCTGGGGATGAGTAGCAGGCAGTTGAATTTGGGCATGCTTTTCATCCAAAATTCCAAATGCTGCCCCCTATCCTAGAGAAGTTTTAAGGGACCTCAGGGGCACCCTTAACTTTGTCATTTAATTTAAGGGAGAAATTTGCCTTAACCTCTTGGAACTCCCCATACCGGATCCGGTATCAGGAATACAGACTCAAGCTCATTACCATAACGCAACGTTAACTATTCATGAAAATCGCAAATGAAATGAAATAAATATGCCATCTCGCAAGCTTAGCCTTTTGTAAACAAAACTGTCATCTCAGATTTTCAAAATATGCTTCTCAACCATAGGAAAACAATAATTTGTGTAACAGTAGCTAGCAAACAAAGGATTTAGCGTTAGCATTAGCGTTAGCATCCAGCACGCAACATTTCAACAAAAACATAAAAGCCTTCAAATAAAATCATTTACCTTTGAAGAACTTCTGATGTTTTCAATGAGGATACTCTCAGTTGGATAGCAGATGCTCAGTTTTTCCAAAAAGATTCTTTGTGTATTAGAAATAGCTCCGTTTTATACATCACATTTGGCTACCAAAAAAAAACCGAAAATTCAGTCCTCAAAACGCGAACTTTTTTCCAAATTAACTCCATAATATCGACTGAAAACATGGCAAACGCTGTTTAGAATCAATCATCAAGGTGTTTTTCACATATCTCTTCATTGATACATCGTTCTTGGACACATGCTTTCTCCCCTGAATCAAATGGTAAAGTGGAAGCAGCTGGCAATTGCGCACCGAATTCGACGCAGGACACCAGGCGGACACTTGGAAAATGTAGTCTCTTATGGTCAATCTTCCAATGATATGCCTACAAATACGTCACAATGCTGCTAAGACCTTGGGCGAACGACAGAAAGTGTAGGCTCATTCCTTGCGCAATCACAGCCATATAAGGAGACAATGGAAAACAGAGCTTCAGAAATTCTGCTAATTCCTGGGTGATGCATCATCTTGGTTTCGCCTGTAGAATGAGTTCTGGGGCACTTACAGACAAAATCTTTGCAGATTCTGAAACTTCAGAGTGTTTTCTTTCCAAAACGGTCAAGAATATGCATAGTCGAGCATCTTTTCGTGACAAAATATCGCGCTTAAAACGGGAACGTTTTTTATCCAAAAATGAAATAGCGCCCCCAGAGATCCAACAGGTTAAAATGTTTTGTGCAACTTATTTCAAAGTTAAGAACATTTTAAGGGAAAATATGAGGGGAACATTTACTTAAGATGCAAACGGGCCCTGTACTTTAATATTTATGTTTCACAACTTTAACTTCACTACATTCCTAAAGACAATGATGTACTTTTTTTTCTCCATACAGTGCCTTGCGAAAGTATTCGACCCCTTGAACTTTGCGACCTTTTGCCACATTTCAGGCTTCAAACATAAAGATATAAAACTGTATTTTTTTGTGAAGAATCAACAACAAGTGGGACACAATCATGAAGTGGAACGACATTTATTGGATATTTCAAACTTTTTTAACAAATCAAAAACGGAAAAATTGGGCGTGCAAAATTATTCAGCCCCCTTAAGTTAATACTTTGTAGCGCCACCTTTTGCTGCGATTACAGCTGTAAGTCGCTTGGGGTATGTCTCTATCAGTTTTGCACATCGAGAGACTGACATTTTTTCCCATTCCTCCTTGCAAAACAGCTCGAGCTCAGTGAGGTTGGATGGAGAGCATTTGTGAACAGCAGTTTTCAGTTCTTTCCACAGATTCTCGATTGGATTCAGGTCTGGTCTTTGACTTGGCCATTCTAACACCTGGATATGTTTATTTTTGAACCATTCCATTGTAGATTTTGCTTTATGTTTTGGATCATTGTCTTGTTGGAAGACAAATCTCCGTCCCAGTCTCAGGTCTTCTTCCAGAATGGTCCTGTATTTGGCTCCATCCATCTTCCCATCAATTTTAACCATCTTCCCTGTCCCTGCTGAAGAAAAGCAGGCCCAAACCATGATGCTGCCACCACCATGTTTGACAGTGGGGATGGTGTGTTCAGCTGTGTTGCTTTTACGCCAAACATAACGTTTTGCATTGTTGCCAAAAAGTTCAATTTTGGTTTCATCTGACCAGAGCACCTTCTTCCACATGTTTGGTGTGTCTCCCAGATGGCTTGTGGCAAACTTTAAACAACACTTTTTATGGATATCTTTAAGAAATGGCTTTCTTCTTGCCACTCTTCCATAAAGGCCAGATTTGTGCAATATACGACTGATTGTTGTCCTATGGACAGAGTCTCCCACCTCAGCTGTAGATCTCTGCAGTTCATCCAGAGTGATCATGGGCCTCTTGGCTGCATCTCTGATCCGTCTTCTCCTTGTATGAGCTGAAAGTTTAGAGGGACGGCCAGGTCTTGGTAGATTTGCAGTGGTCTGATACTCCTTCCATTTCAATATTATCGCTTGCACAGTGCTCCTTGGGATGTTTAAAGCTTGGGAAATCGTTTTGTATCCAAATCCGGCTTTAAACTTTTTCACAACAGTATCTCGGACCTGCCTGGTGTGTTCCTTGTTCTTCATGATGCTCTCTGCGCTTTTAACAGACCTCTGAGACTATCACAGTGCAGGTGCATTTATACGGAGACTTGATTACACAGAGGTGGATTGTATTTATCATCATTAGTCATTTAGGTCAACATTGGATCATTCAGAGATCCTCACTGAACTTCTGGAGAGAGTTTGCTGCACTGAAAGTAAAGGGGCTGAATAATTTTGCACGCCCAATTTTTCAGTTTTTGATTTGTTAAAAAAGTTTGAAATATCCAATAAATGTCGTTCCACTTCATTTTTGTGTCCCACTTGTTGTTGATTCTTCACAAAAAAATACAGTTTTATATCTTTATGTTTGAAGCCTGAAATGTGGTAAAAGGTCGCAAAGTTCAAGGGGGCCGAATACTTTCGCAAGGCACTGTATATTTTCCCTGATACCCAAAACTACCCATTATGTTTTGAATGCGTGAACGATCAAATTCACACACTTATCAAGAGAACATCCCTACTGCTTCTGAATCTGGTGCTCATTAAACACAAACGCTTCATTTGTAAATGATGTCTGAGTGTTGACGTGTGCCCCTGGCTATCTGTAAATTACATTTGTTTTAAAAAATGGTGCCGTCTGGTTTGCTTAAGTTAAGGAATTTGAAATTATTTAAACTTTTTTACTTTTGATACTTAAATATATTTTATAAATTACAATTACTGTTGATACTTAAGTTTAAAACTAAATACTTTCACACTTCTCCTCAAGCAGTTTTTTACTTGAGTCATTTTTCTATGAAAGGTATCTTTAACTTTTACTCAAGTATGACAATCAAGTACTTTTTTTCTACTACTGCTACTAATACTCCTCCACCCCATTTCCCAACCCAACCTAGACGTATGGCTGCGGTGACATATTTGTTTGTGTCTGTGTGTTGGTTTCATATGTAGGTTTGCGTATATATCTTGTGTGATTTTGTCAGCCTTAGCTTGTGTATCCTTAAGTATGTTTCCCTGGCCTCAGATGAACTAAATGGAGAATCTCCATTGACCATATGCTTCTTAGTGCTGGGCTAAGCTTACTCTGTGTCTGGGAAACCAGTCCCTTATGGAGCATGCCTTTTTTATAGCTGATCTCTCTCTGTCCTCAGGTACCTCCTGCATGTGTTCATGGAGGCTGGCTGTCTGGAGTGGTGTGTTGTGATTGGTCTGATCCTGAGAGAGGCCACAGTCATTAAGCAGGTGGTCAACTTCCTGGACAGCCCCGAGGTTCCTCATGAGACCGTCCAGAGTGTCCGCTCCGGCCTGCTAGGGGTCGACGCATGGGCCTCCACTGACTGGTCAGTGTCTCTGTTAGTCTTTGTCGCTCGCTCGCTCTGTCTGTCTGTCGCTCACGTACATAGGCCCAATGTCATAATTGGTAAAGGGTTTTCTAATGATCAATCAGCCTTTTAAAAATGATACACTTGGATTAGCTAACACAACGTGCCATTGGAACACAGGAGTGATGGTTGCTGATAATGGGCCTCTGTACGTCTATGTAGATATTCCATTAAAAATCCACCGTTTCCAGCTACAATAGTCATTTACAACATTAACAATGTCAACACTGTATTTCTGATCAATTTGATGTTATTTTAATGGACAAAAAATGTGCTTTTCTTTAAAAAACAAGGACATAGTGTATATGTTTACAAAAAATATATTTTGGGGGGATTGGAAATGATGCAGACAATTACATTGATGGAAGCCACAATATATCTGCATTATTAAAACTGATTTGTATTCATCCAGAACACTAGTGGAACTGTAGTGTAAAGGATGTTACATATTCTATAGCAAGGGCACAGTGAAGTTCATGAATGTTGTGAGCTTGATACTGACTCCCCATTCTCTCCACTCCCTGTAGCCTGGGCTATAAGCCCTTCCTGAACATGATCCAGCCCCAGCTACAGAAGCTCATAGAAACTTCTGTAGAGCAGATCCAGCCTGAAGCCTTCCTGCCAGGGGCTTCCAACTCGAAGCTGTCTGAGCCCCAGCCCGGAGGCCCCAGTGCGGAAGATAGTAGGGGGCCTGCTCTCCTGGGTCTGGCCCTTCCTTTGGAGCCCTCTGGGGGGTTAGGGACAGAGGACGGCGGAGTTCCAGAGGAGCAGGAGGAACAGGCGGTGGACGAGGGGGTGTACGACTGCACTCTGTCCTGACATGCCCAGTCCTGACCTGAGTCATGTTCATTAGGCACCAAACGGAAGAAAATGGACTGTAACAGTTAGGGACTGACTATATTGACTTAAACTTTTTGCTACGGTAAGCCCTGATGAATACAGCCCTTTTCTGACCTCTGACCTTGCTGGGCGGGCGTGATGGGACACGGGATGAGGAAGAGAGACACTGGAAGTCTCAGACTAAACTCTGTGTGTCTGGAACCAGTTTGTTGACTGATGTGGACTCTGATATTGTCCATTGTGTGTGAGACTGTGTGTGTCATGGTATTGTGTGTATTACTACACTGTGTGTGTAACATTTGGAAGCCTCAAATGCAAGAGGACATTCTCTCCAGTCCGGATACTCGTTCATCCCGGTGGTGGAGCAGGGTCAGTGAGTGAGTGGGCTCTTGTGTTTTAAGAGTGTCAGTATTGTCCAGTTGATTATGGAGTTGAGTCATTGCAGACATCGTTAGTCAGGACACAGCCGATTCATAACAAACAAAAAATCTTACCTAAAATAGAGATATGATCAATGACGTGCTTCTAACCTCCTATTTATTTTGCTCCAAGTAAACATTTTTTTTTTAAGAAATTTGCTCACAGACAAGAATTTACCAGACTGAGTTTGGGCTAGTCAGGCTTTATTCTGGGACTAAAGCAGGCAGTTTGTGTTGCAAGTTAGCATTTTACCAAAATATGCTTTTCAGATCAGAGAAATGCTGTCTGGGTTATAGTGTCTAGATAAAAATGTTAGATCGCCGTGACGACGTGCTGGGCAAAAAGCATCCGGGTTATTGTCTGTCAGACCTGTCACATATTAAGCTTAATTGGCTCATTCCACATTACAGAAAGTTCAACCTATAACTGTATATTTTTGTCACAGTTTGTGCAACTGAGTTCAGATATAACTTTTTGCAAGGAATCGCCCCTGAAATGTGCTGGACAAGTTCTGAGATGCACTGAATGAAGTGTGTGTGTGTTACCTCCGACTGTACCGTGGATTTAAAGAAATGTACTGATGCCTTGGTCAATTATGTGATATTATTCTACAACATTACTTCATGAGACGATGTCAGTCCCCTCTCTAAGATATTAAAGACTAGTGTGAGAATTCTGTTGGAGGAGAGAGAAGACGTGTGTGTGATGAACTGGATTGGAGGTGAATGATATTGACGAGGGCCTGACCAGGCCTCAACCAAACCATGACTGACCCCTGAAGGGAGAATCTACCATTCTTTGAGGACAAACCAAATTATTATGGCCATCCTGACCTGCGTCTTTACACACATGCTTTAGGATTGGCTCTAGAATTGAAGCATTACTGTTCAGTTGGCTTCCGTCATGCTGGAGGATCCAAACTGAGACAAACTATATTCATAATTCACTTTGTGTTGATGTCATGCCAGATAATTTTTATTTGCCCCATTTTTAAATAGAGAAAACACCAACTGATGCACACTTTGGTGTTAATTCAATGTCACATTTCAGTATCGTTTTCTTAAGGTAGGATTGTGTTGGTCTCTACTTAGCAATGGCTGTGGAGTTGAATAGGTCCTATACTATTTAATGTATTCTGACATTGTTTCTATAAGAATTTAAGTCTGTAAGGGCTTGGTTGTTATCACCATGGTAACATGGCAGTAACATACCAAAATCTCGATCATGTAAAACTGAAAACATCCCCAACACTGACGCTGCTTTCAGAAGCAGCTCCTGTGTGTATGATGTGGAACAGTAAAGACTAAGTACAGTATCCTCACATGGAATCTTTTATGATCGTCAGTATTATTATTTATTGGTTGTGGTGTTATTGCTAATGGGAAAATGTTAGCCTTCATTATTCATTTAAATTGTTTTATTTCGGCTATATCAAAGCAACTAAAACAGAACTATTTGCTTTTGCCTCAACTTGTACTGTAGTCGTTCTCAGGCCCAGCGCCCAGGTCAATATCCTGTCACCTGACCAGCATAGAGCTCTCTCAGGCCCAGGTCAATATCCCGCCACCTGACCAGCACAGAGCTCTCAGGCCCAGCGCCCAGGTCAATATCCCACCTCCTGACCCAGCATAGAGCTCTCAGGCCCAGCGCCCAGGTCAATATCCCGCCACCTGACCAGCACAGAGCTCTCAGGCACAGCGCCCAGGTCAATATCCCGCCACCTGACCAGCACAGAGCTCTCAGGCCCAGGTCAATATCCCGCCTCCTGACCAGCACAGAGCTCTCAGGCCCAGGTCAATATCCTGTCACCTGACCAGCATAGAGCTCTCTCAGGCCCAGGTCAATATCCCGCCTCCTGACCAGCACAGAGCTCTCAGGCCCAGCGCCCAGGTCAATATCCCGCCACCTGACCAGCATAGAGCTCTCAGGCCCAGGTCAATATCCTGTCACCTGACCAGCAAAGAGCTCTCAGGCCCAGGTCAATATCCCGCCACCTGACCAGCATAGAGCTCTCTCAGGCCCAGGTCAATATCCTGTCACCTGACCAGCATAGAGCTCTCTCAGGCCCAGGTCAATATCCTGTCACCTGACCAGCATAGAGCTCTCTCAGGCCCAGGTCAATATCCCGCCTCCTGACCAGCATAGAGCTCTCTCAGGCCCAGGTCAATATCCCGCCTCCTGACCAGCATAGAGCTCTCTCAGGCCCAGGTCAATATCCCGCCTCCTGACCAGCATAGAGCTCTCAACCTTCAAACGGGAATCAATGGTGAAACAGCCACATCCATTTGTGATTTTACAACAACGGTTACTATTTTTTCCCCCTCTGACATCATTGCACACGTGACAGAAGAGCTTAATATGTACTGCCTTGTTTTCACCATGCTGCACGACGCTCCTCAGCAACAACGGTGGTGGGGCGGCCAGTGGCGCCACCCTACTGCAGATGCCATCTTTAACGGCCGGCAAAACTCTGGCTCATATCCACAAAGCACCTGAGTACGAACGCTGATCTAGGAACAGGGCCCCGTGTATTCATTGAGCTCTAAATGAAAATATTGGTCCTGGATCAGCTGTTTCTCCAGACAATTGTTAGTGCTCTGTGAACACAGCGGTTTTCTTTACTGTGTGTATTCTATATCAGCTAGGTTCAGTACATTAATGGTCTCCACTTACCTACAGTACATCACTGTTAAACTGTGCAATTCTGAAGCGTTGCTTTGTTTCAGCTTTTAAATTTTTTTGTATTTACATTCAATTCCACATGTTTTACTGTCACTCATACCAACCAAAACGTTTGTACTTTAAACATTAGTTTGCCTCAGCTCACTGTGCTTGTAGTGTGTATTTGTAAACATTTTGCTGCAGCTCACTGCTTGTAGTTTGTATTTGCCTCTATTCTGATTGTATTGTTCTGCAGCGTTGTTTTTACGAGAACCTCTTTGGCCGTGACTGTACACTAGCCTGAGTCCCAGACTGGTTCGTGCCGTCCTACTGTACCAACTCCATTTCTGTCATTGTCATGTTGGCAACACGGCACAAACAGAACTGGGACGCCAGTTAACTACACAGCATCGATGTGCTTCTATACCATCTGTCCTCTGCTGCCAGTACAGTAGATGCAGTAGCTTACTGTCTGCTCTCAAGCCCACAACAAACCCCAGCTGTGAAGTTTACCTAACGTAATAAGGTTGTTGTTGGCTAACCAAAGACATGTTCTGAGGCCTTGGGTCAACGTGACTTGAGTGCTTGTATATGCAGAGGTAAAATGAACCCCTCTGATGAAAGATATAACCATAGCTGCTTTAAACACATTTTTCAGTTAGTACTTAAGACAGTTTATCGATATTCTGATTATACACATTTCATGTTTCCATCTGAGGACTAGAAGTCTATTGTTTCGTGTGTCTGTCTCTGCTGTTGGGGAAAAGCATGATGACAGCGGTACTCTTTTCATACAAAATCTGTATGAAGGACGTCTTTTGTTTTCCTTCATATTGTAAAGAATAGCATATCTGGACGCAGTAACATTCCCTGGGTCACGATAGGTGGACATCTTCCATGCAGTGTACAGTATTAGATACTGTTTCTTGTACAATTTGCCTTTTCTACTCATTTTGGTTTTCTAATTTTTCCTGTACATAAACAATAAATTATTTTTTAAAACCAAGGCCATTTTATTTGTATTTCCTGCATTACCATTGATATTTAATTTTTGTTAAAGACAACTAAAAGCAACATGTATTACATGGTGGTAAATCACTGGACACAAGTGTTAATTTCAAGTTTATTTTTTTAATCAAAATACCCTGTTACACAATTCCCCAAATCAACCATGTTAATCCCATCTGGGATTACATTACTGATTTTGAAAAGGTTAGATGTAACCCTCCCAGTTGACAAATGAATCAAATAAAAAATTTACAAAAGTATGATTGCTTTTAAATAATTAACATGTTATACAAAACTGCACTTTATTCAGTGACCCAAGAGTACACGGCAGTTAAAATAGGCATAGATACTGTAGGTGAGTTGCATCGAACATGTCCCAGCAAACACTCAATCACTCAAACGTGGATGCATTTCAGTTACCACTTTTCCAACTGAAGTGCAGGTAAATGTTTCCTTTATTCAGGCATATTAAAGAATTTAAGGAAAATAAAGTAGATCCTTTCTCACAATCATTCTACAAAATTAACATTTGAGACCCATAAATGGTTTCAATGAAATGTTTCACCTTAATATTGGTATTGAAAAAGGACGAGGCTCGAGAAATGTCAGTATCATATTTACAGTAACAATGTTTGCTTGAATTGAGTGGGGATTTATGCCAGGATTCAATCTGATCGCGTTTTGGCAGCAATGCACCATTTTAATGGAAATGCATTATTGAAGCAACATGTAGCCAGCGTTTACCACGAACGAGTGAACATTGCCGACAAGGTGCGATCAGATTGATTCCCTGCATTACTTTTTTGTTTGTTTGTAAAATCATAAATGTTATGATAAATGACTGCATAAGAAAAGTTTGACAGTACTGACAAATGTCATTACCATAAACCAAAAATCACTTTACAATTTCAACAGAGCATGAGCAGCAACACAGTTATGTTGAGAAATCCATACAAAACATGAAGTTGTATTTTTAAGAAGGCAGTGTACAGTATACGCTTGAGTCAACGGGAAGGTTTGGGGTAGTGAACCTGAACATTAGTCACCAATCGTTTTGTAATTACAGAATCAGGACCTACGGGGATATTTCTTAACCTAAATTACAGATCCCACCATACTTGATAGAAATAAATCAATACATTTTCTAAACGTTTAAATTACACCTGTATATTTGTTTCATCCATCAGGCCTGAGCTGTTGATATACCTCTGATTAAGGTGGCTGCCTATTCCCTGTATTAGTGCACTACTTTTATACGGCTCTTGTCAAAAGCAGCCAATAGGGTGCAAGTTCAGGCATAAACAAAACTTCATTAAACGATGCCACTAGCTAAAGGTCTTTAGACGTGTGCTCGTTAGTTTCCTCCTTTCCTCTCAAGAAAAACATCACCTTGTATTCATCATGCATATTTAAGAGTATACTGGGTTGTGTTTTTCACCACAGTGATGGATATGACAAATTGTTTTTTTAAACCCTTAAAACTACATAATTTACAAAATGTTGCTGTACAATCCTGCTAAGACCTTCTTTTTTTTTTTACAGGTAAGTGCATGTGGCAAGAACCCCTTATGTCTAAGATGCATGACGCCAACCGATCCCTCTAGCCTACAACCATGTGGCATTCTAGAACCTAGAAAGCACCATCCTTTCACCTGCTCAGAGAGAGAGAGGATGCATCGCTGGATTCAAAACAAGGCGACTGTTCAACACAAACTGGTACTAGCCACAGCAGTGTAGTCCAAGAGACTGCCCAAATCAACACTCCAGTTGCCTAGTAACAATCCTTATCAAACCTCAAGTACCGGTCAGTCTTCACAAAACCCCAAATACCTACTTCATAGAGGTAACACATCGAGCCATCGCTGAGAACCATGAAGTAGGGCTGCACGATATGGGGAAAAAAACGAATTTGTGATAAACACTGAACTTTTGTAATCAAATAAAATGTGCTGCTTGAGTAACGGGGTGGGGCTTGGTGTGGAAAGCAGGAGAGACGACAGTAAACTATTAGCCGCGTGTAACAACCGTTTCAAAATATTGCAAATTATATTAATTATGAAGACTTCACCATGCAGGTACAGAGAAAATAGCTTGGCTTTATTCATAAAGTAGGAGTACTGATCTCGGATCAGGTCCCCCTCTATCCATATAATTGTATTTGTTATGACCTAAAAGGCTAAACTGATCCTGTTGCAGCACTCTGACTCTTTATGAACACAGACCCTGCGCAACCTCAGTGTTCGCAGGAGCTGCTGTCCTGCAGTCAAACACCATGATGTTCTAAACCGGGTTGGGGGTCAATTCAGGAACTATGTGCAAGAGTCTGACCCACTCACCGCAGGCTTCAACCCACTCACCGCAGGCTTCAACCATCGGAATAAACTTATTAGAACACCAGAAAGGGTGTTGTCCGTCTGTTTTATGACATCAGCAACTAGTATTATAATATCCGACTGTAAAATATTGATATACACCTTGCACATGATGGGCAAAAACACACCATGTGAAGTAGGATTTTTTTTTTTTAAACCCATTTGACTGTTCAACTGTTAACAGGAAGTACCATTGATGAGGGACATCAATAGGACAAAATTAATTGGAGTTGGTGAGGTGTTGTTTTGAAAAAGGGCCACAGCATTAAAACAACTGCCTTGTTGCAGTTGTTTAGGAGGTTAGAGCACTGTGGTTCAGAGTTTGAGGAAAATGTCAAAAGCACCATTAGTTTATGACTGAGTTGAAGAGAACCAAACTATCTAAATCAGTGTGTTTCTTGATGGACAGAAAATACGTTTAAAATCGCAATACCCAGCTAAAATATTTATTAATTCAGTGATGAGTTAATTGCTTAATTTCTATTTTCGACATTGCCATCACTCGTTAAAACAAGTCAAAATATCCTGGCACATTAGCGAGCTCACCGTAAGTAAATCACACAAAAGGCTTTCACTTTACTGGAACAATTCAATCCTGTTCGCCTTCAGACTACTGTACTGGCCTTGACATCTTAACGAATTTCGACTTCCGTAGGTTTTTTGTGTTTGTTTCTTATTTAAAATGTAAAAACATGAAACGGTTCATTTTGTAAGGAAATAACACTGTAGCCTTTTAACTGAACTAGTGAGTGATGCTGAAGACCTCGTGCTTGTTGCCAGAGATGGAACATGCAAGGCCATACATGCAAAACAGTTTGTCAGAGAGCGAGAAGAAAAATAGTTGTTTTTTTTGTAACTACCTATTTACCCTCATCCTCACAATAAAGGAACTCTACTGAACACTGGTTGACCGTTCCCTAGTCCTACTGTTACTGTTTATAAGGACCGTTCCCTAGTCCTACTGTTACTGTTTATAAGGACCGTTCCCTAGTCCTACTGTTAATGTTTATAAGGACCGTTCCCTAGTCCTACTGTTACTGTTTATAAGGACCGTTCCCTAGTCCTACTGTTACTGTTTATAAATAATGTTGCTTTAATGTCCCTCCTGTTAGCTATTGACACAGTGATGGTCGGGTCTCTCAAATGTGTGTGTGGAAGCAGGCCCAACAACGGGCCCAGTATTTCAAGTATGGGTAAATGTGGTAGGTGCCTCCCAGTGTGTACATCTGATAGGCCTAGGTGTCAGTATCGGTACATGTGATAGGTGGAGACCCAGGAAGAGGGGAAGGCCCATTTAGGGAACCTCTTCAGCATGTCCTCTAGCTGAACAGTCCTCTGGTCCTCTCCAAAGAAGTAATGAGATGAGATGGCTACTGAGATCATTCCCTCTGGGCCTGACGGATCCTCTTCTCTGGGAGGCTGGAGAGGAGAAATATATATATATATATATATACACATATTAAAACACACAATCATATATGGACAGTGTTTCCCCTATATTCACAAATCGTTGCCGCCACTCCAACAAATTATTTATTTCATTTTCAGTGTAAACCAAAGACTAAAACCAAGTAAGTAGAAAATATAATTGACCAACATATTTTTTAAATAAGATCATCTTTGAGAACTAACAACCACCAAAATAAAAACTAGACAGCCAGGGAGAATCTGACATAAACAATGTCATGCATACTCCCAGTCGATATTCACGTCATAAGATCCCCTAGACCACGCCCACCAATCAGTCTTTCCAATTGATTCCCCTGAAAAAGAGCCAACTTCTTTGTAGATTTTTAAATCATACAGAAATCGAAAAACTGCAATGTACATCAAACCAGGTCAAAAATCCCAAAACTCTAGTTTGCTCTGCTCCCACATAGGGAAATAGAGCCTGTGGGCAGAGCCCTGTGGCTTCAGGCTATTCAGCGTGGGAGAGTCAGGGAATTTTGGCTACCCGGTGTGGAAAACATTTAATCACAGGTAAGCACTACTTGTACAATCTGTTTCTGTAGTTAGTCTTGGCTAGCTAGCTAATGTTGCGGTCGGTAGCAAGCTAGAGGCTAGCACACACGTGGATAGCACAGTCATGAAATGAGGGTTGCCTTACAATATTATTAGCGAGAATCAGGCAATGTTGAAAAGTCATCTTTAGATATGTACTTTTCTTCAATTGAATTTTATATTTGACTAAAACATGTAGTGAACAAGAAAGTTGTTTGAAAAAGGTAGCAACATTCTATCGAATACAGACAGAGTATGGAGCCCCCATTGATTGTGTTGTTTGAGTCACTCAGATAGCATAAGCCATGGCAAAATGTGTAAAATTGCAGGAAATTAGCTTTAAAACTGCACATTTCCTCTCAGCTCCGTGGCAATATGTGTAGAATTCTAGGAAATGATGCCACAACATTTGTTGTCACTCGGGAAATATGCCTGGGGTGAGAAGAAATAACAGCAAGCATAGGCTTGGATCACAACGTAACAGACGTCGTAAAGCAATGGAATCATTACAGACCAAGTAGTCCTACTAAACAACGCCAAGTCGACAGACTAAAACAACCATAATGGCCTCAAAGTCCACCAGGAAATAACTAGATTAAACAACAATGAATAGCTACGGATTCTGATTCATACACGATGTTTGGAGAAAGGGAGACTTGTGCCCTGAGACAGGTGACTGAGTGAAACAGGGACGCATCTGTCTGGGGAGATGATAGCGGCTTGTTCTAATACAATCATTGCAGCAGGTTCAACCGATACCCCGCCTGTTTCTTTACAGACAAAAGAACTAGCCAATAGTTGTTCAGAGTGAAAGAGATGTGTTCTGGCAGCTGAAAAATACTTTTGCCAATCATGGATAATTACAAAAAGATACTAATCGTATTCTGAAAATTCTCCATATCTATTACAATACTTGTTTTGTCCGAGTACTCGGCACACCCCTAGTACACTGTACACAAACACACTGTACACAAAGACAAGCATTCCTCCAAAGGCTCGTGCACAAATTCTTCTGAAGCTTTTGAAAGTACACTGTGCATTAAATCCAAGCTTGCAATTAAAAAAGGAATGTGTTAATTAGGGTGCTAACCCAGCAGGTAAAACTGATGTCATGACATTATCCCAACCAGCTTTGCCTGTTTGGAATCCTAAATCCCTAATATTCTGTACCTGTATTTCGAACCAGAAGTTCCAGGCGGGGGCATCCAGGCCGTGGGAGTAGAATATAAAGTACTCTCCAGCCAGGTGGTACTGGGGAACACCATCCCCAAACGACCAGCTGGACAGAGAGGCCCCTTGGTGGGGTCTCAGGTAGAGGGACATGTGGCTGGGACCTGGGGGACGGACATAGTCACACACAATGCATGTCACAAACTATGGTTCCTAGATACTGCCTTTTCTCACACAACATTTGGAGAGAAGGACAAGGATTGGAGTAACAGATCCTACAGCAGGTAGTGATAGAGGATTGGATCCTACACAGGTAGTGATAGAGGATTGGATCCTACAGCAGGTAGTGATAGAGGATTGGATCCTACAGCAGATAGTGATAGAGGATTGGATCCTACAGCAGGTAGTGATAGAGGGTTGGAGTAATGGACCCTACAGCAGGTAGTGATAGAGGATTGGACCCTACAGCAGGTAGTGATAGAGGGTTGGAGTAATGGACCCTACAGCAGGTAGTGATAGAGGATTGGAGTAATGGACCCTACAGCAGGTAGCGATAGAGGATTAGAGTAATGGACCCTACAGCAGGTAGCGATAGAGGATTAGAGGATTGGATCCTACAGCAGGTAGTGATACCGGATTGGATCCTATAGCAGGTAGTGATAGAGGATTGGAGTAATGGATCCTACAGCAAGTAGTGATAGAGGATTGGATCCTACAGCAGGTAGTGATAGAGGATTGGAGTAATGGACCCTACAGCAGGTAGTGATAGAGGATTGGATCCTACACAGGTAGTGATAGAGGATTGGATCCTACAGCAGGTAGTGATAGAGGATTGGATCCTACAGCAGGTAGTGATAGAGGATTGGAGTAACGGATCCTACAGCAGGTAGTGATAGAGGATTGGAGTAAAGGATCCTACAGCAGGTAGTGATAGAGGATTGGAGTAACGGACCCTACAGCAGGTAGTGATAGAGGATTGGAGTAATGGACCCTACAGCAGGTAGTGATAGAGGATTGGAGTAATGGACCCTACAGCAGGTAGTGATAGAGGATTGGAGTAATGGACCCTACAGCAGGTGGTGATAGAGGATTGGATCCTACAGCAGGTAGTGATAGAGGATTGGATCCTACAGCAGGTAGTGATAGAGGATTGGAGTAATGGATCCTACAGCAGGTAGTGATAGAGGATTGGAGTAATGGACCCTACAGCAGGTAGTGATAGAGGACTGGATCCTACACAGGTAGAGATAGAGGATTGGATCCTACAGCAGGTAGTGATAGAGGATTGTATCCTACACAGGTAGTGATAGAGGATTGGATCCTACACAGGTAGTGATAGAGGATTGGATCCTACAGCAGGTAGTGATAGAGATTTGGAGTAACGGATCCTACAGCAGGTAGTATTAGAGGATTGGAGTAAAGGATCCTACAGCAGGTAGTGATAGAGGATTGGAGTAAAGGATCCTACAGCAGGTAGTGATAGAGGATTGGAGTAAAGGACCCTACAGCAGGTAGTGATAGAGGATTGGCGTAACGGACCCTACAGCAGGTAGTGATAGAGTAATGGACCCTACAGCAGGTAGTGATAGAGGATTGGAGTAATGGATCCTACAGCAGGTAGTGATAGAGGATTGGAGTAATGGATCCTACAGCAGGTAGTGATAGAGGATTGGATCCTACAGCAGGTAGTGATAGAGGATTGGATCCTACAGCAGGTAGTGATAGAGGATTGGATCCTACAGCAGGTAGTGATAGAGGATTGGACCCTACAGCAGGTAGTGATAGAGGGTTGGAGTAATGGACCCTACAGCAGGTAGTGATAGAGGATTGGAGTAATGGACCCTACAGCAGGTAGTGATAGAGGATTAGAGTAATGGACCCTACAGCAGGTAGCGATAGAGGATTAGAGTAATGGACCCTACAGCAGGTAGCGATAGAGGATTAGAGGATTGGATCCTACAGCAGGTAGTGATACCGGATTGGATCCTATAGCAGGTAGTGATAGAGGATTGGAGTAATGGATCCTACAGCAAGTAGTGATAGAGGATTGGATCCTACAGCAGGTAGTGATAGAGGATTGGAGTAATGGACCCTACAGCAGGTAGTGATAGAGGATTGGATCCTACACAGGTAGTGATAGAGGATTGGATCCTACAGCAGGTAGTGATAGAGGATTGGATCCTACAGCAGGTAGTGATAGAGGATTGGATCCTACAGCAGGTAGTGATAGAGGATTGGAGTAATGGACCCTACAGCAGGTAGTGATAGAGGATTGGATCCTACAGCAGGTAGTGATAGAGGATTGGAGTAACGAATCCTACAGCAGGTAGTGATAGAGGATTGGAGTAATGGACCCTACAGCAGGCAGTGATAGAGGATTGGATCCTACAGCAGGTAGTGATAGAGAATTGGAGTAACGGATCCTACAGCAGGTAGTGATAGAGGATTGGAGTAACGGATCCTACAGCAGGTAGTGATAGAGGATTGGAGTAACGGACCCTACAGCAGGTAGTGATAGAGGATTGGAGTAATGGACCCTACAGCAGGTAGTGATAGAGGATTGGAGTAATGGACCCTACAGCAGGTAGTGATAGAGGATTGGAGTAATGGACCCTACAGCAGGTGGTGATAGAGGATTGGATCCTACAGCAGGTAGTGATAGAGGATTGGATCCTACAGCAGGTAGTGATAGAGGATTGGAGTAATGGATCCTACAGCAGGTAGTGATAGAGGATTGGAGTAATGGACCCTACAGCAGGTAGTGATAGAGGATTGGATCCTACACAGGTAGAGATAGAGGATTGGATCCTACAGCAGGTAGTGATAGAGGATTGTATCCTACACAGGTAGTGATAGAGGATTGGATCCTACAGCAGGTAGTGATAGAGATTTGGAGTAACGGATCCTACAGCAGGTAGTATTAGAGGATTGGAGTAAAGGATCCTACAGCAGGTAGTGATAGAGGATTGGAGTAAAGGATCCTACAGCAGGTAGTGATAGAGGATTGGAGTAAAGGACCCTACAGCAGGTAGTGATAGAGGATTGGCGTAACGGACCCTACAGCAGGTAGTGATAGAGTAATGGACCCTACAGCAGGTAGTGATAGAGGATTGGAGTAATGGATCCTACAGCAGGTAGTGATAGAGGATTGGAGTAATGGATCCTACAGCAGGTAGTGATAGAGGATTGGATCCTACAGCAGGTAGTGATAGAGGATTGGATCCTACAGCAGGTAGTGATAGAGGATTGGATCCTACAGCAGGTAGTGATAGAGATTTGGAGTAACGGATCCTACAGCAGGTAGTATTAGAGGATTGGAGTAAAGGATCCTACAGCAGGTAGTGATAGAGGATTGGAGTAATGGATCCTACAGCAGGTAGTGATAGAGGATTGGAGTAATGGACCCTACAGCAGGTAGTGATAGAGGACTGGATCCTACAGCAGGTAGTGACAGATGATTGGAGTAAAGGATCCTACAGCAGGTAGTGATAGAGGATTGGATCCTACAGCAGGTAGTGATAGAGGATTGGAGTAATGGATCCTACAGCAGGTAGTGATAGAGGATTGGATCCTACACAGGTAGTGATAGAGGATTTGATCCTACAGCAGGTAGTGATAGAGGATTGGAGTAACGGATCCTACAGCAGGTAGTGATAGAGGATTGGATCCTACACAGGTAGTGATAGAGGATTTGATCCTACAGCAGGTAGTGATAGAGGATTGGAGTAACGGATCCTACAGCAGGTAGTGATAGAGGATTGGATCCTACAGCAGGTAGTGATAGAGGATTGGATCCTATAGCAGGTAGTGATAAAGGATTGGATCCTACACAGGTAGTGATAGAGGATTGGAGTAATGGATCCTACAGCAGGTAGTGATAGAGGATTAGAGTAATGGACCCTACAGCAGGTAGTGATAGAGGATTGGAGTAATGGACCCTACAGCAGGTAGTGATAGAGGATTGGAGTAAAGGACCCTACAGCAGGTAGTGATAGAGGATTGGATCCTACAGCAGGTAGTGATAGAGGATTGGAGTAATGGATCCTACAGCAGGTAGTGATAGAGGATTGGATCCTACACAGGTAGTGATAGAGGATTTGATCCTACAGCAGGTAGTGATAGAGGATTGGAGTAACGGATCCTACAGCAGGTAGTGATAGAGGATTGGATCCTACACAGGTAGTGATAGAGGATTTGATCCTACAGCAGGTAGTGATAGAGGATTGGAGTAACGGATCCTACAGCAGGTAGTGATAGAGGATTGGATCCTACAGCAGGTAGTGATAGAGGATTGGATCCTATAGCAGGTAGTGATAAAGGATTGGATCCTACACAGGTAGTGATAGAGGATTGGAGTAATGGATCCTACAGCAGGTAGTGATAGAGGATTAGAGTAATGGACCCTACAGCAGGTAGTGATAGAGGATTGGAGTAATGGACCCTACAGCAGGTAGTGATAGAGGATTGGAGTAAAGGACCCTACAGCAGGTAGTGATAGAGGATTGGAGTAATGGATCCTACAGTGCCTTCAGAAAGTATTCACACCCCTCGACTTTTTCCACATTTTGTTGTGTTACTAATTGTCATTTTTCTGTCAACGATCTACTCAAAACACTGTCAGTGAAAAAACAACAATTGTAACATTTGTAAATAAAGATATATATATATATATATATTTATTATAATAATCCTGATTAGATATGTAGTCAACCCCCTGAGTCAATACATGTTAGAATCAGACTTCTAAGAGCTTTACACACCTGGATTGTGCAACATTTGCCCATTATTCTTTTTTTAAATTTTTTATTCACTGCTCGACTGAGGGACCTTACAGATACTGTAATTGTATGTTTGGGGTACAGAGATGGGGTATTCATTTAAAAATCATGTTAAATGCTATTATTGCACAGAGAGAGTCTGTGCAACTTATTATGTGACTTGTTAAGCACCTTTTTACTCCTGTGCTTATTTAGGCTTGCCTTAACAACGGGGTTGAATACTTACTGACTCAAGACATTATAGCTTTTAATTTTTAATAATTCAGTAAACATTTAGAAAAACATAATTCCACATTGACATTATGGGCAATTGTGTGTAGGCCAGTGACAAGCAATCTCAATTTAAATTCAGGCTGGAACAACAAGATGTGTAAGAAGTCAAGGGGTGGGAATACGTTCTGAAGGCACTGTAGCGGTAGAGGATGAAGGGTCGTCATTGTAAAATAAGAATTTGTTCTTAACTGACTTGCCTAGATAAATAAAGGTTCAATTTAAAAAATAAAAAATACCATGTGTTCAATGTTCATATAATCTCACCTTTGACTTCAAATGTAATCTTCACTGTGCCCCATTTTGTCTGTTCTTTAGAAAGGACCTGAAACTCGATGGGAGACTTGGGAAAGACTTCAGGGGCTGGGAGGTACCAGTTCTTCCTGAAAACAAGGAAATTGACACAATGCCGTTATTTTTGCTAAACCAGTCGATACCTGCCAGACATGTTTAATAAATATATGGTATGTGCATGACACAGTAAAATAGTTTCTCCTTTATGAAACACAACCAAATACGTCAGCATTTTGTTGCCATAGACAACACTTTTTAACCCCTTTGAGATACAATATAATAATAAGTGTTATTTAATTACGCCATGTGCGCCCGTAGAGATCCTATTAAATTAGTATACAGTGTATTCAGACACCTAGACTTTTCCCACATTTTGTTACAGCCTTATTCTAAAATGGATTAAATAGCTTTTTTCCCCAAATTTATAAGAGATAAAATATAGAGATACTTTGCTAGGAGACTCGAAATTGAGCTCAGGTGCACCTTATTTCGATTGATCATCCTTAAGATGTTTCTACAACTTGATTGGACATGATTTGGAAAGGCACACACCTTTCTATATAAATGGTGCCACAGTTGACAGTGCACGTCAGAGCAAAAACCAAGCCATGAGGTCAAAGGAATTGTCTGTAGAGCTCCGAGACAGGATTGTGTCGAGGCACAGATCTGGGAAGGTTACCAAAAAAATTTGGTATCGTTGAAGGTCCCCATCGATCTTTAAATGGAAGAAGTTTAGAACCTCCAAGAGCTGACAGCCCGGCCAAATTGAGCAATCGGGGGAGAAGGGCCTTGGTCAGGGAGGTGACCAAAAACCTGATGGTCACTTTGACAGAGCTCCAGAAGGACAACAATCTCTGCAACACTCCACCGATCAGGCCTTTATGGTAGAGTGGTCAGACGGAAGCCACTCTTCAGTAAAAGGCACATACTTGGAGTTTGCCAAAAGTCGCCTAAAGGACTCTGACCATGAGAAACATGATTCTCTGGTCTGATGAAACCAAGATTGGAGGAAACCTGGCACCATCCCTACAGTGAAGCATGGTGGTGGCAGCATCATGTTGTGGGGAGGTTTTTCAGTGGCAGGGACTGGGAGACTAGTCAGGATTGAGGGAAAGATGAACGGAGCAAAGTACAAAGAGATCCTTGATGAAAACCTGCTCCAGAGCCTCAGACTGGGGTGAAGGTTCACCTTTCAACAGGACAACGACCATAAGCACACAGCCAAGACAACGCAGTAGTGTCTTTGGGACAAGTCTCTGAATGTCCTTGAGTGGCCCAGCCAGAGCCTGGACTTGAACCCGATCGAACATCTCTGGAGAGACCTGAAAATAGCTGTGCAGCAACGCTCCCCGTCCAACCTTACAGAGCTTGAGAGGATCTGCAGAGAAGAATGGGAGAAACTCCCCAAATACAGGTGTGCCGAGGTTGTAGCATCATACCCAAGAAGACTCAAGGCTGTAATCGCTGCCAAAGGTGCTTCAACAAAGTACTGAGTAAAGGGTCTGAATACTTAAATGTGTAAATGTGATATTTCAGTTGTTTATTTTGTCATTATGGGGTATTTTAGAATAAGGTTGTAACGTAACAAAATGTGGAAAATGTAAAGGGGTCTGAATACACTGTATACTACGTATTCTAATTCCTAGTTCTATGGGTATGACTCACTTGACAAGGAACTTGACCGGTAGGAACCAGGGGTAGCCACAGAAAGGCCTGTCCTCCTGACAGCTGGTCCTGATAGTGTCGTTGATCTCTGGTATGATAGGCGTGATGTGCTGCATGCCAGTGTAGTCAAAGCTGTTGATCCACAGACCTGAGTCTCTGCTCTTCACCTGGCCATCCAGACCATGGAAGGTACGAGTGGTGTGCTGACAGGAAGAGAAGAGAGAAAAGGTGAAAAGATATTCAGCAACTCATGGTAGAACACCCGAGGGGGAAGCTGTTTCAAAAGTACATGTTTAGCAGGAGCAGACAGAAAGACTCAGTCAACATTGACACACAGTTGTTAATTTGAAATAACAGTGTGTTTGTTCTTAAGTCCTGGATAAATAAAAATGTGCTTAGTGGAGCAGGCAGAAAGACGGTCAACATTGCCAGGTTGTCATTGTAATATAAAGGTCTGTATTTAATTCAGTGAGATACACACACTAAGCCCAATGCATCAGATGATCGTTTATTCAATGTTGTCAGGTGTGTGTGCGTCTAAGCAGAAAGTGCCTGAGATGGTCTCGGGACTAGAACCGTTTGAGGTGTGAGCCAGACGGGTCGGGTGTGTGTCAGATGGTCTCACCTGAAGAAAGACCCGTTTGGGGCGTGGGCCCGAGGGGTCTGCTGTGTAGGGGAAGAACATTCCACACAACACCAACACCAGAAACACAGTGAACACTGTTCCCAGACCTGCCAACAGCCACTTAGTAGACCTAGCCAAGTAGATGAAGTGGAGCTGGGGGGGAGAGAGGGATGAGGGAGAGAATCAAAACACACATCAGATCACTCAAAGCTGTTTAAAGTCATCAGCTGATATAATATTTCATCTTTCTACCTAATATCCTCCATTCCATGATGGAGAGGGGAGTTGCTGCTGACCTGGTTGGTATTGTATTGTAATAAATACTGCTATGCTGGCGCTTCCAAAGGTTTCTATGGGAATGTTATTTCCACAACGACTACAGTCAGGAACACGTTCCTGTCCTCTTCCCTCTTTTGGAAAGCTAGCTAGTATTAACCATGGTTCTACTCTACTCACAAAGAAGGAGGAGAGGAAGAGTGTGGCGAGGGTGACGAGGGTAGCCAGGACCACGTCAGGGGGGATCTCTGTGCCGCTGCGCCCCAGGATGGGCGTGAAGATCTCAAACACTACCCAGATCAGGAACATGAAGTGGACATAGGGCAGAGCCAGACCCAGCTGGTAGAGAACAGAGTACTTCACCGATGCACCTGGAGACACAGGAGAGATACATTAACGAACCCAGACCCAGCTTGTAGAGAACAGAGTACTTCACTTGCACCAAACAAATAAGAGATCAATATAAAACCCTTTCAATTCAAAACTCATCATGTGATACATTAATGTATCGTTGTTGCTGCTGAGCTGTGAAAATGACCTGACAACCTTCTGATTGAAACATCACACTTCATAATAACAATGGGAGCATTGAACAGTATCCACGTCTATCCAATAACCTGTATCCATGTTCATGAAAAGGAATCTCCTTATGGGAAGCAACTTATCGATCTACAGTGCATTCGGAAAGTGTTCAGACCTCTTGACTTTTTCCACATTTTACAGCCTTATTCTAAAATTGATTAAATCGTTTTTTCCCCTCATCAAATCTACACATAATACCCCATAATGACAAAGCAAAAACAGGTTTTTAGAAATGTTTGCATATTTATAAAACATTTTAAAATTTAAAAATCACATTTACATATTTATTCAGACCCTTTACTCAGTACTTTGTTGAAGCACCTTTGGCAGGGATTAAAGCCTGGAGTCTTCTTGGGTATGGCACTACAAGCTTGGCACAACTATATTTGGAGAGTTTCTCCCATTCTTCTCTGCAGATCATCTCAAGCTCTGTCAGGTTGGATGGGGAGCGTCGCTGCACAGATATTTTCAGGTCTCTCCAGAGATGTTCGATCGGATTGAAATTTGGGCTCTGGTTGGGGCCACAAGGACATTCAGAGACTTGTCCCGAAGCCACTACTGCGTTGCTTTGGCTGTGTGCTTAGGGTCGTTGTCCTGTTGAAAGGTGAACCTTCACCCCAGTCTGAGGCTCTGAAGCAGGTTTTCATCAAGGATCTCTTTGTACTTTGCTCCGCTCATCTTTGCCTCGATCCTGACTAGTCTCCCAGTCCCTGCCACTGAAAAACCTCCCCAGAGCATGATGGTGCCACCACCATGCTTCACCGTAGGGATGGTGCCAGGTTTCCTCCAGACGTGAAGCTTGGCATTCAGGTCAAAGAGTTCAATCTTGTTTTCATCAGACCAGAGAATCTTGTTTCTCATGGTCCGAGAGTCCTTTAGTATGTGCCTTTTACTGAGTGGCTTCCGTCTGACCACTCTACCATAAAGGCCTGATTGGTGTAGTGCTGCAGAGATGGTTGTCCTTCTGGAAGGTTCTCCCATCTCCACAGAGGAGCTCTAGAGCTCTGTCAGAGTCAACATCGGGTTCTTGGTCACCTCCCTGACCAAGGCCCTTCTCCCCCGATTGCTCAGTTTGGCCAGGCAGTCAGCTCTTGGAAGAGTCTTGGTGGTTGTAAACTTCTTCCATTTAAAGAATGATGGAGGCCACTGTTCTTGGTAGCCTTTCCCAGATCTGTGCCTCGACACAATCCTGTCTCGGAGCTCTACGGACAATTCCTTCAACATCATGGCTTGGTTTTTGCTCTGACATGCACTGTCAACTGTGGGACCTTATATATAGACAGGTGTGTGCCTTTCCAAATCATGTCCAATGAATTGGATTTACCACAGGTGGACTCCAATCAAGTTGGAGAAACATCTCAATGATGATCAATTGAAACAGAATGCACCGGAGCTCAATTTCGAGTCTCATAGCAAAGGGTCTGAATACTTATGTAAATAAGGTATATAAAAAAAAAGTTTATACATTTGCTAAAATGTCTAAAAACATGTTTTTGTTTTTTCATTATGGGGTATTGTGTGTAGAATGATGGAAAAAATATATCAAATACATTTTCATATATGGCTGTAACGTAACAAAATGTGTAAAAACTCAAGGTGTCTGAAATCTATCCATCTATTCCCTCCTCACCTCTGAGTTTAAACTCCCTGGCGAGGAGCAGCTTGGTGGTCAGAGGGAAGGCCACCATCAGCATGGGGACGTAGGCAGAGCAGAGGTCGTTAGCTGTGAGGTAGACTAGGGCACCGCACCACAGCAGCAGGCTCACGTCAAAGTAGAGCTCCCCCAGCTCCAGACGACGTACACCCTGCAGGAGGACGACCAGACAGACCAGGTCAGCAAGGGACAATCCCTGTCACTGGTGTATTGATACAGTATGCAAGAGGAACACTCAGACAGACAGGGGTCAATAAGGGCAGACAGACCGTCATCCATTCCCCCAAAATAGGCTAATCCATTTAATTGTTATATCAACACCAAGGTCTATCAAAATGTTTTTCTCTCATGGTTACTTGGCTGCATAGTCAACATAAAATTCAGTCAGATTGGTTTTGATGCATGTTTTATTGAGCTGCCTTACACAGACCATGTGAGAACCATGGAGAGAGAGTGAACTTCAGCCCAGATAGACCCACCCTGACATCCCACAGGCGAATGGCCAGGACTCTGCCTTTCACTCTCCCTCTACTTCTCTGTTTCTCTCCCTCTACTTCTCTCAGTCTCTCTCTCTCTCTCGGCACCACTTAGTGATGTGTGAATACCAACAAAGGTCTCATTCACAGAGTTTAAAACCACTCCATTATCGCCAGTACTGTGCCTGAATCACACATAATTCTGACTCTGGTCATGGAGGAGAATGTTGTTTAATCTACCTCTTAATATCCTCTGTACGTTTACCCTGGCACTGTAGTGAAGTATGAACTACTGCCTTCAACTACAACAGTGGAGACTGGCACCACTCAGTGTCTCTGTGTCCAGGCCTGGAGCTCTTGCCACTCAGTGTCCAGGCCTGGAGCTCTGCCACTCAGTGTCCAGGCCTGGAGCTCTGCCACTCAGTGTCCAGGCCTGGAGCTCTGCCACTCAGTGTCCAGGCCTGGAGCTCTGCCACTCAGTGTCCAGGCCTGGAGCTCTGCCACTCAGTGTCTCTGTAGGAAGCAAAGACTAGCCTGCTACAGCACCACTACCTACCATAGAGCACTGGCATAAAATCATTGGCTACATCCCAATATGCAGGCTAATATAGAACTGACAATAAATGCCCAATACATTGCTTCATTCCAAGTGGTATGGTATGCCAGTGTGCATATTAAAATATAGATATTGTCCACACCCGTGGAACAAATGCACCCAGGATAATACCAAAATAACCCAGCGTGGTTACAGACTGACCTCTCTGTTCAATGACAGAAACAGAAGCAGAGTCTGTATAAACGTGGCTAGGCTGGGCATAAGACTATAGCACTATTGACACAAGTCTGTTGAAAGCACAACATACGCGTGCTGTTTTAAACCTGCAGGGCTGAACTGAACAGTTTCAGAATAATATCTGTTACAAGCTTTTCAAAGCGTCTGGTCTGAGTGGTAGAACTTGTTCAGTCATATGACTGTGTGAGTTTGAGGTTTCCAACCGGCAAGGCTTCACATTGTGGTAAAAAATAAAAAATTTGCTGCAGTATCGAGTAGGGCTGTCCCTGACAAAATAATTTATATTGGTCGACAGACTAATTGATTGGTAGAATTGTACTTGTATTTTTCCATACCTAGGTACCCCCTATGAGTTTTAATGACATCAAAGCACCTGAGCTCAATGTGGAGTCTCATAGCGAAGGTTCTGAATACTTATGTAAATAAGGTATTTCTGTGCTAAAATTTCTAAAAACCTGTTTTTGCTTTGTCATTATGGGGTATTGTGTGTAGATTGATGAGAGAAAAAAACAACACTTTACCCATTTTAGAAAAAGGCTGTAATGTAACAAAATGTGGAAAACGTCAAGGGGTCTGAATACTTTCCGAATGCACTGTATGCATTGAGCTTGTCTGATGCATTAAGATGGTCTGATGCTTTAAGCTCCCTGTTTGATTAAATAAAACACAAAGAGATCAGAGATCTAGGGAAGATAACAACGTTAACCCGACCATCTTCCTCCTGCTGGCTTTCATACATTCTGCCACTACTCTCCTGAAGTTGCCGGTAAAAGGCTACATGAAGAGTCAGCAACCTTTCTCATGTTGAATGCCAATTTATCTTACCATTTCTACCGATCTGCATGCCAGTTATGACTTTCATTTACACATTTTCATGGAACAGTTTCATTTCATTTATAATAACGTCTTCGTATTGTAAATGTTCTTTCCAAATCTAAATGAAAATGATACAAACCTACAAAGTACCTTCTATTGCCATTGCCAGCTATGTAAAAAGTAGCAACAAATAAAAACATTGCTGCCTGCAGGTAGAAAATATCCTGAAAATAAACACTCTATAAATCACATTGTCTATGCATAGCCTGTCTGCAATGAACTTGAAACATTGTATCAACTATTAACTTGGGTCCAGCTGAAGCTTGAGCTAGCTAACTTGCGACATTGTATAAAATACTCTGGGCCCTCAGAGTTTCTCCACACCAGTGAGCTCAGGACAGACACAGCTGTAGGCTATTTGCGTAATCAGGTAGACCTATTTTGTGTTTCTCAGAATCAGAGCATGACTTCTGCGTTCTGCAAACAATGTGTCCACTGACAATGAGAACAGCAAAAGATTGGAATAATATGTTGAATGCATTAACAGAAATTAACATTGTAGATTAGAAATTATAGGAATTAATAGTAAATGTACTACTGGTGATATATGTAATGGGGAATTTATATATACACACTAACAATCAAATGCAAACAATTCGCACAATGAAGTTATGAAACAATGAATGTGCACAAATTGGCGGGAGAGAAGGCATTCTGGGAAAAGACAATTTTGCAGCCACACTCCCCTTCTTGGACTGTGTAATCCCCGCTGCCAGATATAATCACTGAGTCTCCTCCCTGTTTCACACCTGGTAGTTTGGTGGATGGGACTACCAGCTCTCTGTAACCTAGAGGGCAACTAGTGGGTCCCTCTCCTCTATACCATGTTTCTTGTAGAATGACAATGTCTGTATTTCTGATTTCTATGGTGAAGTCTGGGTTCCTGCTCTTTAGGCCAAAGGCCGATGACCTCAGTCCTTGTATATTCCAGGATGAGATAGTAAAAGCTTTGTGTTCCATGGTGTCTAGTGTTGCTATTTGTGTGGTTTAGGCCCGGACCATTAGGTGTGAGCAGATTATGCTGGGCGTCTGGTGCATGCCTCTTGGGTCG
The DNA here is from genome assembly GCF_045791955.1 of Oncorhynchus clarkii lewisi. Taxonomy (NCBI): domain Eukaryota; kingdom Metazoa; phylum Chordata; class Actinopteri; order Salmoniformes; family Salmonidae; genus Oncorhynchus; species Oncorhynchus clarkii. Next base: position 12,967,993 of record NC_092158.1, on the reverse strand, counting down.
CAGGATGGGGCTTGGGTAGGGTGTCTTAGTGGAGGTTGGACCTGTTGCTCTACTCAAGGTCTGGGCATGTGCAGCTGCCATGTTGAGGTCCTTGCTGCAGGGGCGGGGGACATGGACGGGGGCAGAAGTGGGCTGTTCTGTTAAACTTCCCTGGGGGGAAGTATGGCTAGCTCCTATGAGTTGTTCATTGTCGCATCTCAGTTCTCACCTCTTCCTGCAGTGCTGTTAGCTGGGCTGTGTTCTCTATTTCCTCAAGTTCTCTCACCTCAGACCGGAGTGCGGCCAGCTCTCCCAGACAGCCATTTATCTCCACCTTCAGCCCTTAAGGTCCTGTTGGGGGAGGGGTGTGTGGTTGTGCTGGTCTGTTTTGTGATTCTGTGCTGTCTTGTGTGTGTGGACTAGCTCACCATCTCTGAATGTATCCCTCTCGACTATGGGGGTGACTCTCCTCGTCTGCAGGGCAGTTTGAAGAGGTGTGATCAGACTAGCTTGGAGTGGGGTAGTCGTCATCAAGAGAGAGCTTCTCCTGCCGTGCTCTTCTGTGGAAGTCTGTGCTCTTCTGTGGAAGTCTGTGCTCTTCTGTGGAAGTCTGTGCTCTTCTGTGGAAGTATGTGCTCTTCTGTGGAAGTCTGTGCTCTTCTGTGGAAGTCTGGACTTCTGTGGAAGTCCTACTGAAAGTGTTTTGAAGTTTCCCTCCTCCACTGTTCCATTGTTGTACAGATTGAATAGGTTGTCTCAGGGTCCTTGTTTTCAGGTATTCTGATCTTTGGCCCTCTGCCAATACCCTCTCTCTTGAAGGAGGGTGCTGTGCTCTTATAGCAGTGTGCAATGCCCAGGGATGGTCTGTGTAGAAGATTAAGTTGCTTTCTTTCCTATTTTTGTAGCAGTCAGCAAAAAGTGTCTCTGGATTGTCCATGAGGAGCTTCTCTTTGTAATCTTTTTATATCCAAGGGATACTGTACTGTGGTGACCTCTGCAAAGGGGGAATGCATGGAGCAGGGGGACAAAATTTGGTTGGGGGAGGAACTCTGCTGCCATAGTTGGGCTGAAGGACTTTCACACCTGTCACTTCACACCTTAGTGCTAATTGAAGTTGCAGCAGGATCAGTTATTTCCTAGCAAGCTTGGTAGCCTTTTAATTTAGCATTCAGCCTGTATAAAGTAAAATACGTAGAGATGATTGTAATGTTATTTTTCTTCTAGGCTTTAGAAGTAGCTTCAGACTGAACATGACTTAATCAGTTCCAGGTTGGGTTTCTGTTGTGCTTCTATCGCTGGTTGTTGGATTTTCAGAAAGTTTGCTGGATAGCAGTAACAAACATTAGCAGTGAGAATTTTGTCCAAAACGAGGCTGTGAGTTTGCATTTGGAATTAAGGTTAGGTTGTGGAGGGTAGTATCATGTATATATCCTTGTAAAAAATAATAATAATCTAAACTCTAAATCTATCTTTTTGTAGAATAATTCTGAAAGATTCAGGAGCTCATCTGCTCATGAACTTCCCGGTCAACTGCATCTATAGGCTACACTGAGGTTTTTCTTTAGTGCTGAAGCTTTCGGGCCTAACTGTACTACTGCCAAATAGGCCACACGCCTGGGAACGGGCAGAGAAGGTTACCGTCGATCCACCAAGGCAAAAAGTACGATGTCGGAGTTTACTTCAATAAGAGAAAAGCTGTGAAATGTAGAGTTGAAAAAAAAGAGAAGGGAGGACCAGAAAGTAATGTTTGGGAAAGATTTGGTGAAGTGGTACAAGAGGATGATAACAGTGTTGTGTGGTGATTGTGAGGCGCTGTACAAATTCAACAGTCACAAGATCTGTCTTCAAATAGGCCAATGACAGGTCAAGGGAACTGTAGACTACTGTTCAGATGGGTAAAATGGAAACTGAAATCTGGACTCTGACTGTAGGTCTATAACCTCTCACATTGCCTTAACATTAACTCCTGCAGAATTAAACATTTATTGCTGTAAAATGATACACCAAATGTAGGCTACATTTTGACTAGGGAACAGGAGTGGAGAAATATGATTTATTTATTTCAGCATCTTGAGAGAATGTGAATGGTCAGTTAGATACCGTCTGTAGAGGTGCTATATTTATCAGCATCATAAACACTGATAGTACGTCAACCACATTAAATATGCATCCAAGCTGAACTGAAATCTAATCAGAAACATGTTGTCTCGTTTACACAGCTTTCTATTTCCGTACAACCGGTCGAACTCATGTCCTTCAGAAACTTGGCAAAGAAAATCATTCCTTTTTCTTTTTTTGCTATTGCACTTCCTCCCCGATCCCTAAACGTCTTTGCTCTAAGAAAGAAGCAGAAATGACAGAGAAAACTTTGAACGCTTCAATCTAGTTGACATTGGTATTCTATCGATTTATGGTGAGCAAGGGTTTATTTAGTCTTTTAGGGCAGTGGTTCCCAAACGTTTTATAGTCCCGTACCCCTTCAAACATTCAACAACCAGCTGCGTTCTGTCAAATAGAACCAGGGTCAGCGCACTGTCAAATGTTGTTTTTTGCCATCATTGTAAGCCTGCCACACACACACACATTAAACATAAGAATGAGTGTGAGTTGTTGTCACAACCCAGCTCATGGGAAGTGACAAAGAGCTCTTATAGGACCAGGGCACTGATAATAATAAATCATTGTGCTCTTTATTTAACCATCTTACATACAAAACCCGATTTGTTCAACAAAAATTGTGAATAACTCACCACAGGTTAAGGGTGTGCTTGAAAGGATGCACTTCAATGTTGGGTCATATTGGAGAGAGTCTCAGTCTTAAATTATTTTCCACACAATCTGTGCCTGCATTTAGTTTTCATGCCAGTGAGGGCCGAGAATCCACTCTCACAGAGGTACGTGGTTGCAAAGGGCATCAGTGTCTTAACAGTGCGATTTGCCAAGACAGGATACTCTGAGCGCAGCCCAATCCAGAAATCTGGCAGTGACTTCTGATTAAATTCTATTTTCACAGAACCGCTTGTTGCAATTTCGATGAGAATCTCTTGTTCAGATATTGGGAAGTGGACTGGAGGCAGAGCATGAAAAGGGATAACGAATCCAGTTTGTGTCCTCCGTTTCGGGAAAGTACCTGAGTAATTGCGCACCCAACTCACTCAGGTGGTTCGCTGTATCACATTTGACATTGTCCGTAAGCTTGAGTTTGCACACAAAAATTATACAATGATGGAAAGACCTGTGTGTTGTCCTTGTTAATGCAGACAGAGAGGAGCTCCAACTTCTTAATCATAGCCTTAATTTTGTCCCGTACATTGTATATAGTTGTGGAGAGTCCCTGTAATCCTAGATTCAGATCATTCAGGCGAGAAAAAACATCACCCAAATAGGCCAGTCGTGTGAGAAACTCGTCATCATGCAAACGGTCAGACAAGTGAAAATGATGGTCAGTAAAGAAAACTTTAAGCTCGTCTCTCAATTCTAAAAAAAAGTGTCAATACTTTTCCCCTTGATAACCAGCGCACTTCTTCTGTATGTTGTAAAAACGTTACATGGTCGCTGCCCATATCATTGTATAATGCAGAAAATACACAAGAGTTCAGGGGCCTTGCTTTAACAAAGTTAACCATTTTCACTGTAGCATCCAAAACATCTTTCAAGCTGTCAGGCATTCCCTTGGCAGCAAGAGCCTCTCGGTGGATGCTGCAGTGTACCCAAGTGGCGTCGGGAGCAACTGCTTGCACGCGCGTTACCACTCCACTATGTCTCCCTGTCATGGCTTTTGTGCCATCAGTACAGATACCAACACATCTTGACCACCAAAGTCCATTTGATGTCACAAAGCTGTTCAGTACTTAAAAAATATCCTCTCCTGTTATCCTGGTTTCCAGAAGAGGAAGTCTTCCTTAATTGACCCCCCATAAACATAACAGACATATACCAGGAGCTGTTGACTCATCCAGCTGTAACGCATAGAATTCACTGGCTTGTATGCAAAGCAGTAATTGTTTCAAAACATCTCCTGCCATGTCTGATGCGTTGTGAAAGTCGTGAAACAGTGTTGTTTGATGAAGGCATTATCTGTATAGTTTTTGGGGCCTTTTGGGCCCAGCATTGTCCCAGCCATATCCGCAGCAGCAGGAAGAATGAAGTCCTCTACAATAGTATGGGGCTTGCCTGTCCTAGCCACTCGGTAGCTCACCATATAAGACGCTTCTAGACCCTTCTTATTAATGCTATATGTTGCTTGTGTTACTTTTGATATTGTGTTTTGGCGTACCCCCGACAGCATTGCACATACCCCAGTTTGATAATAGCTGTCCTAGGGCAACATACTGAATCCATAGACATTACAGTCCAATTGGAAAGTATTCAGACCTTGACTTGTTCCACATGTTGTTACGTTACAGCCTTATTCTAAAATTGATTAAATCGTTTTTTCCCCCTCATCAATCTACACACAATATCCCATAATGGCAAAGCAAAAACAGTTATTTAGAATTATTACATTTACATAAGTATTCAGACCCTTAACTCAGTACTTTGTTGAAACACCTTTGGCAGCGATTACACCCTCAAGTCTTCTTGGGTATGAAGCTACACCAGTATTTGGGGAGTTTCTCCCATTCTTCTCTGCAGATCCTCTCAAGCTCTATCAGGTTGGATGGGGAGCGTCGCTACATAGCTATTTTCAGGTCTCTCCAGAGATGTTTGATCAGGTTCAAGTCCAAGCTCTGGCTGGGCCACTCAAGGACATTCAGAAACTTGTCCCAAAGCCACTCCTGCATTGTCTTGGCTGTGTGCTTGGGGTGGTTGTCCTGTGGGAAGGTGAACCTTCGCGCCCAGTCTGAGGTCATGAGCACTCTGGAGCAGGTTTTCATCAAGGATCTCTCTGTACTTTGCTCCGTTCATCTTTCCCTCGATCCTGACTAGTCTCCCAGTCCCTGCCACTGAAAAACATCCCCACAGCATGATGCTGTCACCACCATGCTTCACCGTAGAGGTGGTGCTAGGTTTCCTCCTGATGTGACGAGATTTCAATCTTGGTTTCATCAGACCAGAGAATCTTGTTTCTCATGGTCTGAGAGTTCTTTAGATGCCTGTTGGCAAACTCCAAGTGGGCTGTCATGTTCCTTTTACTGAGGAGGGGCTTCAATCTGGCCACTCTACCATAAAGGCCTGATGGTGGAGTGCTGCAGAGATGGTTGTCCTTCTGGAAGGTTCTCCCATCTCCACAGAGGAACTCTGGAGCTCTATCAGAGTGACCATCTGGTTTTTGGTCACCTCCCTGACCAAGGCCCTTCTCCCCCGATTGCTCAGTTTGGCTGGGCGGCCAGCTCTAGGAAGAATCTTGCTGGTTCCAAACTTCTTCCATTTAAGAAGGATGGAGGCCACTGTGTTCTTGGTACCCTTCCCCAGATCTGTGCCTCGACACAATCCTGTCTCGGAGCTCTAAGGGCAATTCCTTCAACCTCATGGCTTGGTTTTTGCTCTGACGTGCACTGTCAACTGGGATAACTGGGATAAGGCTGTAGCATCTTAGATGATAAGGCTGTAGCATCTTAGAATGTGGAAAAGGGAAGTGGTCTGAATACTTTCCCAGATGCACCGAATGACAGAAGAGAAGCTTCATGTATCTAATTACAGACAAGTTTACTAACAAATAGTCTACCAAAATGTTGGAAATTATAAGCAGAAACATATATAAATCAGTCAACAACAAAAAATACAACCTGCACCCCCATTCAGAAAAATGGTTCTGCCGTCTCGGACTAGCCTACAGCTAGAGGGTTAGGTGTGGGCCTCAGATTGTCACATTTTTACATATAGTCGGGTGGTTGTGGATGGGTTATTAGCAGTTGCGGGTGAGTGCGGGTGAACAAACAACTGACCCATGCACCACTAACACAAACACACACACACACGCAGCTCACCCCGTAGTAGAGGTTCTTGGCCAGTGTGTGGATCAGGACCATCGTCCCAGTGGCAGCAGAACCGTACATAAAGATGCATGTATAGAAGTCATTGTACCTAGAAGACAACGGAGAAAAAAAACAATATTTATGCAAAATGATATGACTTATACTTCTATAAGTAATGGCAATATTCTATATTGTTAAAATAATGAAGTTGTCCTCTAAAGTGTGTGGTAGGGGCGATCCAATATAAGCACACAGGAAGAAGATTGATTGGATACATTTACTTCCATACATCTTCTCTTGTTATACTCTGGACATTTTTATTTATGTCTAAATGGTGAAATAAATGTTGTCTAAATAAACTAGAAAATGTACATTTCCTGAAGAAAATGTGTGTTTCAAGTGTTAATACCAGAACATGGATCGTCCTGTCAGCGACACAACCAAGGCTATGATGAGCACTGTCAGCAGAGTGACCAACCAGCTGAGGATGACCACCGCTGTGGCATAGGCCAGCTCCTTGATGTAACGACCTCCTAGGAAAGAGAGAGGTACATACAGTACACAGCTAGTCAGGGACGGGGTCAATTCAGGAAGTAAACTGAAATTATATTTTCCCCTGTAGAAAGCCAATGAAGCCAATTAGAATTAGAATTTCAGTTTACTTCCTGAATTCAAATGGAATTTACCCCAACTCTGCTGTACACAGATAGTCATTAATCCTTTAACACACTTTAGAGGAAAATATCCAATAAAGGTCCCCCACATTACCAAACCCATCCTGCTCTGCTCAAACACATACACCCTTTACACTCATGGGGATTGGCCTATATGGATAGGGCTAAATAGAAATGTTTCTTACAGAAGAAATATGAAAAGCATAACCATGGTAGGAATTAAAAAGGGAACAATTTGGAGATTATGGGAAAATTATTAGACCAAAGTTGAGGATACCTGACAAAACTGAATCCCAACATTACACTGTTGATTTTGTGTGTCTTTTACATTTACTGTACTCTTCGATGCATTTGTTCATAACAAAATTTGACAATTTGCCTTCACACAATTGGTGGTGTTGTTTGCGCCATCCAAAACCAGTCCATTATAAATCGCAATCTGGGTCAAGTCGCAATCTATGCTCATGATGTCACTTACCAACATTACTGGGATGGGAGCACTTCTTAAATAGGTAGAGGAAGGTTGCCATGGCAGTCATGTAGTTGATAATGGTACCAACGCGGGCCGGGTACGCCACCACCACCATGCCAAGCAGGTCAAAGAACACCATGTTGCCATGACGATACTCCGACGAGTCCGCCAGCTCCTCAGACATCACCAGGTGCTTCAGTACCGCCAGGATGTTGTCACCTAGGGATACGGGAAGGAGGTTAAGTAAAGTGAAGTAAAATTTGATTTATTGAACCCAGTGGTGTAAATTGGGTACATAACAGGCCTCTTCCAGATGAGATTGAAGGCAGAATTTGTATTTATTAGAGATTGCCATTAGCTGCTAAAAACATAGTTTATGATGAGACTGAGAAGGCATTTCTAAAAAGCTGTTACATTTGACATTCAGTCTAAAACGCTCTTTGGCCTAACAGTTATATCCATGGACATTATTTAGTTTATTTTATCTTTATTTAACTAGGCAAGTCAGTTAAGAACAAATTCTTATTTTCGATGACGGCCTAGGAACAGTGGGTTAGCTGCCTTGTTCAGGGGGCAGAACGACACATTTTTTAAAACATTTTTTAAACCTTTCGGTTACTAGTCCAACGCTCTAACCACCAGGCTACCTGCCGCCCCATTAGATGAGAGGGTTTGTCTGATCAAATCCCAGATGGATTATATTGCTGTTGTGCCCTTTAGCCTGAAAAGCTGCAGTGATTCGCTGGTATACCGAGTAGTGCTTCAATAGAAGCATTTTCTAAACAAACAATGCAATGTATCAATCATTAAACCAACAACAGACAGACAAAGGGACCAGTGGGAGGATGAAAAACATGAATGTGCTGCATTCTATGCCAAGACAACATCAAGCCCTAAACAAATAGAACACAAAATGCAGGGCTACATAAACGTATTGTGTTTGTCTAGCACAGCGTTAGTGCGTTGTGATTACACTTAGGGATGGGTCAGTTGTGCTGCCTGTCTGTGATGTCCCCTGCTGTCGGTGGGTTATGAATGATCTCAGTATGCTGCAGAGCTGGGTTCAAATAATATAGAACATTATTTAAAAGCTTTGTCTGTGCTTGATTGAGCTTGCCTGGCTTAAATGGACCAATAGAAATGTCCAAAACAGCAAACCGCACACATCTGTCACTCCATGGTAAGCTAGACTAGAGAAAATGCTTAAATTATTTGAAACATTTCCAATAGTAACTGAACCAAGGTCTGGTATGCTGCTAGTGCATCTCCCCCCTCTCTGTTTGCTTGAAAACACAAAAGTAAGTAAACAGCAGCCTAGCCTGGTAAAATGGCCAGCCGTGCACAAAGCTCCATTGTTCCAGTGTTCCGTTTGATATCTCCACGGAGTCCGTTCTGCCCCCAGAACGCAAACATAAAGCATTGCTTTCATTTGGATATTGGTTGCCTGGTAGCCTGGAATCCAAACTGACTTAGCTGTGTTTAAACTGAAACACTGGTTTAAGCAGGCTAGCTTGGCTGGTCCTCTGGGTTGGGGGAAACTAGGCCTCGTCATACTGAAATTATTTGATGTTTAGAGTTTCACTAATTCCCTCCATCCAGTCAGAGATTAAGAATTACACTACAAATTGACGAAGGAATTAGTGATTTGCATCTAGTTTTGAAGCAGAACTAAGATCATTTATCTTTAGTAGTTTTGAACCAGATTACAACCAGAACTAACAGTATGTACAGTTGAAGTCAGAAGTTTACATACACCTTAGCCAAATACATTTAAACTCAGTTTTTCACAATTACTGACATTTAATCATAGTGAAAATTCCCTGTCTTAGGTCAGTTAGGATCACCACTTTATTTGAAGAATGTGAAATGTCAGAATAATAGAGAATTATTTATTTCAGCTTTTATTTCTTTCATCACATTCCCAGTGGGTCAGAAGTTTACATACACTCAATTAGTATTTGGTAGCGTTGCCTTTAAGTAGTTTAACTTGGGTCAAATGTTTTGGGTAGCCTTCCACAAGCTTCCCACAATAAATTGCATTTTGGCAAATTCCTCCTGACAGAGCTGGTGTAACTGAGTCAGGTTTGTAGACCTCCTTGCTCGCAAACACTTTTTCAGTTCTGCCCACACATTTTCTATAGGATTGAGGTCAGGGCTTTGTGATGGCCACTCCAATACCGTGACTTTGTTGTCCTTAAGCCATTTTGCCATAACTTTGGAAGTATGCTTGCGGTCATTGTCCATTTGGAAGACCCATTTGCGACCAAGCTTTAACTTCCTGACTGATGTCTTGAGATGTTGCTTCAATATATCCACATAATTTTCCTACCTCATGATGCCATCTATTTTGTGAAGTGCACCAGTCCCTCCTGCAGCAAAGCACCCCCACAACATGATGCTGCCATCGTCGTGCTTCACGGTTGGGATGGTGTTCTTCAGCCTCCCCTTTCCTCCAAACATAACGATGGTCATTAAGGCCAAACAGTTCTATTTTTGTTTCATCAGACCAGAGGACATTTCTCCAAAAAAGTACGATCTTCGTCCCCATGTGCAGTTGCAAACCGTAGTCTGGCTTTTTTATGGCGGTTTTGGAGCAGTGGCTTTTTCCTTGCCGAGCGGCCTTTCAGATTATGTTGATATAGGACTCATTTTACTGTGGATATAGATACTTTTGTACCTGTTTCCTCCAGCATCTTCACAAGGTCCTTTGCTCTTGTTCTGGGATTGATTTGCACTTTTCACACCAAAGTACATTCATCTCTAGGAGACAGAACACGTCCCCTTCCTGAGCGGTATGACGGCTGCGTGGTCCCATTGTGTTTATACTTGCGTTTATACAGATGAACGTGGTAGCTTCAGGCGTTTGGAAATTGCTCCAAGGATTAACCAGACTTGTGGGGGTCAACAATTTTTTTCTGAGGTCTTGGCTGATTTCTTTTGATTTTCCCATGACGTTAAGACGTCAAGGCACTGAGTTTGAAGGTAGGCCTTGAAATACATCCACAGGTACACCTCCAATTGACTCAAATTATGTCAATTAGCCTACCAGAAGCTTCTATGACATTTTCTGGAATTTTCCAAACACAGTCAAATTAGTGTATGTAAACTTTGACCCACTGGAATTGTGATACAGTGAAATTATAAGTGAAATAATCTGTCTGGAAACAATTGTTGGAAAAATTACTTGTGTCATGCACAAAGTAGATGTCCTAACCGACTTGCCAAAACTATAGATTGTTAACAAGAAATTTGTGGAGTGGTTGAAAAATGAGTTTTAATGACTCCAACCTAAGTGTCTGTAAACTTCTGAATCTATAGTAGTTTTGGACCAGATTGCAACCAGAACTAACAGCATGTATCTATAGTAGTTTTGGACCAGATTGCAACCAGAACTAACAGCATGCATCTATAGTAGTTTTGGGCCAGATTGCAACCAGAACTAACAGCATGCATCTATAGTAGTTTTGGACCAGATTGCAACCAGAACTAACAGCATGCATCTATAGTAGTTTTGGACCAGATTGCAACCAGAACTAACAGCATGTATCTATAGTAGTTTTGAACCAGATTACAACCAGAAGTGAGAACATGAATCTAGTTTTGGACCAGATGTTAGGATAAAGATGAATTACTTCTAAAACAGATCCTGGTCCATTTATCATGGTGGTAGTGTCACTGGGTCTGTTAGTGACCGTCTGTCACCTTCTAAGATATGGGGAAAATAGTATTTTCACGCCACTTCAATACCGAACTGCTTTCTCGCAGCAAGTTAAGAGAATTTTAACGTAGCAGGTTAGTAGAATTACCGCAGCAGGTTAGGAGAATTATGCTTACTATTGTAAACAATCACATATACAGTATCTCTTATGCGTGGGAATACTTTGAGAGACATTTCCAAAATGTGCCTGTGTTTTTACAGTCTTATGTCCAACAATAAAAAAAATTGCTCAGAAAACTTGGGGAACCAAATAAATCCTGCTGCTTTCTCGCAGCAGTTAGGGAACCCTGCTTTAAGATATACTCTCTCACCTTCCTCGACTGTTCCTTCTCCACCATACAGGGTTAGACTGCTATGTTGTTCAAAATAGCTCCTCAGGCTAGTAATATCTCATGACTGTCTTGATGGGCTGCTTCTATTTTAGATACTTTATTTCCCCCACTACTGTTTATGTGTGCTTGATTGAGCAGTATGTTGTGTTTATTCTACTTGGTGGTTAGAGTAGAGTGCTTGGTTGAGCAGTATGTTGTGTTTATTCTACTTGGTGGTTAGAGTAGAGTGCTTGGTTGAGCAGTATGTGGTGTTTATGCTACCTGGTAGTTAGAGGTTAGAGTAGAGTGCTTGGTTGAGCAGTATGTGGTGTTTATTCTACTTGGTGGTTAGAGTAGAGTGCTTGGTTGAGCAGTATGTTGTGTTTATTCTACTTGGTGGTTAGAGGTTAGAGTAGAGTGCTTGGTTGAGCAGTATGTTGTGTTTATTCTACTTGGTGGTTAGAGTAGAGTGCTTGGTTGAGCAGTATGTGGCGTTTATTCTACTTGGTGGTTAGAGTAGAGTGCTTGGTTGAGCAGTATGTGGTGTTTATTCTACTTGGTGGTTAGAGTAGAGTGCTTGGTTGAGCAGTATGTGGTGTTTATTCTACTTGGTAGTTAGAGGTTAAAGTAGAGTGCTTGGTTGAGCAGTATGTGTGCTACAGACAGTGGGGGTGTTAAACTACCTTGGCGTGAAGGTTAGAGGAGAGTGCTTGGTTGAGCAGTATGTGTGCTACAGACAGTGGGGGTGTTTAAGCTACCTTGGCGTGAAGGTTAGAGGAGAGTGCTTGGTTGAGCAGTATGTGTGCTACAGACAGTGGAGGGTGTTTAAGCTACCTTGGCGTGAAGGTTAAAGGAGAGTGCTTGGTTGAGCAGTATGTGTGCTACAGACAGTGGGGGTGTTTAAGCTACCTTGGCGTGAAGGTTAGAGGAGAGTGACCGTCGGTAGAGGTTGAGCAGTATGTGAGGTGTGCTATAGCCGACAGCAGATTGTGTTTACACTACCAGGGAGTTAAGTGCTTGTTTGAGCAGTCGTTTTCATTAATGGATGGAATGTGGAGAGAGAGTAGGGAGCAGAGAGGGGCTACCTAGCTGTGTTGAGGACTAGGTTGTGAGCTACAGCCTACAGTACAGTAGCACTGTCATTGATACATGAGATATGGAGAGGGAAGGAGGGAGGGAGAGAGGGAAGGAGGGAGCAGACGGAGGGTAAAACACACTGTAATGGGTCAGAGTGCTCGTCTGAAGTGGGCTCTGAGGAATAGAAAAAGAGGTTGTCTGTCTGTACTAAAGTCAGTCTGATTGTCCGGTTGTTTGGAGTCATTTGTAAACTAGCCTAGAGCAGATCTGTCTGTCTGGCATTCTGAGCTGAGCGTAGCCTACAGCAGATCTGTCTGTCTGGCATTCTGAGCTGAGCGTAGCCTACAGCAGATCTGTCTGTCTGGCATTCTGAGCTGAGCGTAGCCTACAGCAGATCTGTCTGTCTGGCAGCCTGAGCTGAGTGTAGCCTACAGCAGATCTGTCTGTCTGGCAGCCTAAGCTGAGCATAGCCTACAGCAGATCTGTCTGTCTGGCAGCCTGAGCTGAGTGTAGCCTACAGCAGATCTGTCTGTCTGGCGGCCTGAGCTGAGCCGAGCAAGGGAGCACAAAGAGAAGGAGAGGAGAGAAGAAGAGAAGAGAATGTTATGAGAAGTGTAGATTGCCCATCTGGCCTGAGCTGAGCATTGGTATGTAGAGAGACGGAGTGAAGTTGATGGAGGGAGGTATAGCTTGCCTGATCTGATGGCGGGCGTTAGTGACCGTCCAGGACACAGCTCTGTTCACCTCAGCGTCTGGCACATCGCCACGTGAGCCAGCAGAGTGTGGTGCTGCAGTGACATGCTTGGTTCACCCTGGGAAGAAGGCATAGCCCACTTCCTCGTGCTTAACCCCCACCAACAAGGACCTGAGCTGAGCTAGCCAAACACCATGGTAGAAGTCTCCTCAGACTCCCAGACACATGCATCACCAGCCTCAGATTGGAGACGGAGAAACAGCCCTCTTCCCACACACAGACAACAGTCTCTGTTCATAAAGGAGAAAGCACTGCTATGGGGCCCGTAGAACTTACCTGCCCTCTGGATGGAGTCGGTCAGTATTCTGTCGGATGTGTCGTACTTGGTGTGGTAGAGGAAACCGTTCTCAATGAAGGCCAAATCAATTCCTACAGAGACACACAGGCAGGGACAAGAGGGTCAGGTCAGTGAGATTAACAAAGCTCAGGTAGGGGGAATGGGAATGAACTGTTCATCTAGAGGCTAATGAGAAACACACTAAAGGATGAACTCAGACAACCATTAAATAAAGTGAAGGCAGTCGGATAGGCAGTCGGCTAGTCTGCCAGTAGGCTTGGCAGCAGAGCAGAGATCTAAGAAGGCAGAAGTTTTACCCTACCTGGAATGTTTCCAAAATCCCTGTAGATGCGGAAGTCCGTGTCAGATGGGATCACACCGCTCTGGAAGACTTCCTGTCCCACCACCGAGGCAAAGGGATGTTTGGCAGCATGGACATAGGCCTGGACCAACCAGGGGTTCTCAGGACCTGTGTGTGTGTGTGTGTGTGTGTGTGTGTGTGTGTATATATGTGTGTGTGTGTGTGTGTATATATGTGTGTGTATATGTGTATGTGTGTATGTGAATGAAGGAGAGCCAAGACAGGAGGGACTCGTAAAAGATGTGAAACCACCACTTTAAACTTGTACATAGAGTCCATCCTTTAAAGCAGGGGTTCTTAAACGTTTTCAGCCTTGGACCCAAATTAGAAATTCTGTGTTTTCCTGGAACCCAAGCTTAGGATAATATGCAACTATACGTAAATATTGGTACATTTCATTGCCGTTATGCCTAAAACAAATGCAATATAGACAAAAACTAATAATGAAATACCCATATAAATATCTATTCATGTTTATTTTCCCCATTAAAAACACTGATCTGTAAAGGTTGGAACTGTAGCTGTTGAAATACAATAAATCATTTTCATTCTGAACTGGAAAAAAACTGACTGATCACATCACACAGATGTATAACAGAACCACGGGAGGCTGCTGAGGGGAGGAAGGTTAATAATAATGGCTGGAACGGAGAGAATGGAATGGCATCAAACACCTGGAAACCATGGAAACCATGTGTTTGATGTATTTGATACCATTCAGCTAATTCCGCACAAAACACTCGTTATTTCTCAAAGTTTGTACAAAACCAAGAGAGAGAAACTCATCGCTCTATGTGCGTTTCATGACGATTGAGCTCAGTCAGAACTTGTGGCCAGCTTGAGTCCATTTGATGACAGCGGTAAGTGATGGCGATTGGGAATGACAAGTCAGTGGCTGAGAGCACATCATCTGCTGCTGAACGACAGAGCTGCAGCGTGTGGGTCGCGGAGTGTTCTTCAAGAAAACTGCAGAAAAAAAGATCTGGTAAATGACGAAGCACACACATCTTCCTCCCACTTGCGCGGCTGCCAAACTGAGCTGAGATACAGCTGCTAAACAGAGATCGCATTGAACAGTGAGCGCAGTTGCACTTGAACAAATCAATTCCAGTAATTCATTAAATAATTATACATGAACCATGACACTTCGCGCCCCACTATTAATAGGCCGCGAGCCACTATGGGTGCGTCCCACTATGGGTGCGACCCACTATGGGCGCGACCCACTATGGGCGCGCGACCCACTATGGGCGCGATCCACTATCTGTGCGACCATTACCATAGAAAGGCTGCTTTAAAGGAGTAGGGCAGTCCCCGACTAAAGAAAATCTTGGTAGACCGAAAGTAGTCTGTTCTTTTTTAACGTGTATTCTTCGATATATAGACACACCCTATGTGTTTTAATAAAATCAACTATATGCATCAAGCTTGTCTGATGCTTTAAGCTCACTGTAGGATTAAATAACACACAAATGACTCAAGAGGGAGTCAGAGATCTAGGGAAGATAACAACTTTAACCCGACCATCTTCCTCCTGCTGGCTTTCATAGATTCTGCCACTACTCTCCTGAAGTTGCCGGTAAAAGGCTACACGAAGAGTCAGCAACCTTTCTCATGTTGAATGCCAATTTATCTTACCATTTCTACCGATCTGCATGCCAGTTATGATTTTCATATACACATTTTCATGGAACACTTTCATTTAATTTATAATAACATCTTCATATGTCAAAATCATTTTCATGTGGTTAATCAAAATGATATCCAAATCTGCAGAAGTCAGGGCATTCACACTTCTTGTGCTTCGCTGAGCAGTGCAGAGCTGTTGTCAAGGAAGTGAGTTTGTGTTTTCTACAGGATGTACTGCCCCCACCTACCGTCAACCAATCAGGTCAATGCAGAGCTATACAGAGCCCCCCACATTGTTATAACATTTGGGAGGAGCATAGCGATGCGGTACAGGGCTGGATTTGCCCTCTGGAGGCTCCGCAATTGCGTCCCATACCACATTTTCAGATCAAGCATAAATTGTCTTTTAGTCTAGGCCTCCACAATGGATTAGTTCACTGAGATGGGCGAATATATATATATATGGTTTACCCTAATTAGTCCCACCAGTCTACTAATTGGGGTAAATTCCAAGCATAAGATATTCACATTTACAACATCAGCCAGTTTACTTCTGCAGCCAGTGAATTGATTTTCCTATCACACCTCTCTCTCCTCAAGCTGACATTGCTGGGGGCCATTTGCATTCTGCAGGTGTTCCTGTACGACAGCTCTATTCCGTTCCCTGAGGGCCAGGAAGGTTTGTTCAGCTGCTGACACAGACACCTAAATAAATATGTTCCATTGGCCTGGATCCAGGTCCAATCACTGGTCTAAAACACAGAGTAGGTAGAAGTTGCCCCTAACCCCTACCCCACAGATCTAGGATCAGATACTACTTTATTTCTTCTCCTGGTTAAGGTTAGGTTTGGGAGTAGGCTAATCTGATCCTAGATCGGTGGTGTAGGGGGCACCTTCTACTTCTACTAGAAAACACCAATTCTTTGTCCCCCCATCCCCGCTGCCTCCACCTACCACCTGTGAGTGTGTGTGTGTGTGTGTCCACTTACCTGTCTGAAACACCACCTCTTTGCCGCCCACTCCTGCAGCCTCCAGGTTGATGAAGGCTCGGACCTGCTTGGCCCAGGGATGCTGAGTGATGAAGCCATGACTCGCCTGGGGTGCAGGGGAGAAGAGGTTTATAAAACAATATTTCACATTCCATATGTCATTTAGTATCATTTTACAAGAACAAGCAACCCTTACACAAGAGGAATAGCATTTATGATTCTGGCTGAAAATGTATGTCACTCGAAATGTGATTGTGTAAACTTAGTTGACCTCCTAACATCCTGTCCAGTGTTCACTAGTGTCTCTCTCTGTCCAGTGTTCACTAGTGTCCCCCAGTGTCTCTCTCTGTCCTGTGTTCACTAGTGTCCCCCAGTGTCTCTCTCTGTCCAGTGTTCACTAGCATCCCCCATTGTCCCTCTCTGTCCAGTGTTCACTAGTGTCCCCCAGTGTCTCTGTCCAATGTTCACTAGTGTCCCCCAGTGTCCCTCTCTGTCCAGTGTTCACTAGTGTCCCTCTCTGTCCAGTGTTCACTAGTGTCCCCCAGTGTCTCTGTCCAATGTTCACTAGTGTCCCCCAGTGTCCCTCTCTGTCCAGTGTTCACTAGTGTCCCCCAGTGTCCAGTGTTCACTAGTGTCCATCTCTGTCCAGTGTTCACTAGTGTCCCTCTCTGTCCAGTGTTCACTAGTGTCCCTCTCTGTCTAGTGTTCACTAGTGCCCCTCTCTGTCCAGTGTTCACTACTGTCCCCCAGTGTCCCTCTCTGTCAAGTGTTCACTAGTGTCCCTCTCTGTCTAGTGTGCACTACTGTCCCACAGTGTCTCTCTCTGCCCAGTGTTAATTAGTGTCCCCCAGTGTCGCTCTCTGTCCAGTGTTCACTACTGTCCCAGTGTGTCTCTCTCTGTCCAGTGTTCACTACTGTCCCACAGTATCTCTCTCTGTCGTGTTCACTAGTGTCCCTCTCTGTCCAGTGTTCACTACTGTCCCACAGTGTCTCTCTCTGTCCAGTGTTCACTACTGTCCCACAGGGTCTCTCTCTGTCCAGTGTTCACTAGTGTCCCTCTCTGTCGTGTTCACTAGTGCCCCTCTCTGTCCAGTGTTCACTACTGTCCCACAGGGTCTCTCTCACCTGCAGCACATTCTCCTCAGCTCCATTGAAGAGGAACACCACCCCATGTCGTAGAGGTGTGGAGAGGTTGGCCAGGGAGTGGAGCACCTCCAACATCACCGCACAGCTCACTGCATCGTCACTTGCACCTGTCCCACACACAGGTTACATGGGGTCAGAGACTGAGGAAGGCTGGCACAGTAACACTCTGTGTGTGTGGTCTCATAAAACGATATGGGTGTGTCTCTGAATATTGGTGAGCGAGATTAGTGTGTGTGTGTGTGTGTGTGTGTGTGTGTGTGACACAAGTAATGCCCTGCTGAAATTCCTGCCTGGAAGGCTGATTGCATAATCACACAGTGGGAGCAACAGTAATCACTTACTACCTAACCATCAGACAAGCAACACAATGACAGCAACACTACCCTAACCATCAGACAAGCAACACAATGATGGCATCAGTACCCTAACCATCAGAGAAGCAACACAATGATAGCAACACTACCCTAACCATCAGACAAGCAACACAATGATAGCAACACTACCCTAACCATCAGACTAGCTACACAATTTGATCAACAGTACCCTAACCATCAGACAAGCTACACAATGTGATCTACAGTTCCCTAACCATCAGACAAGCAACACAATGACAGCAACACTACCCTAACCATCAGACAAGCAACACAATGATGGCATCAGTACCCTAACCATCAGAGAAGCAACACAATGATAGCAACACTACCCTAACCATCAGACAAGCAACACAATGATAGCAACACTACCCTAACCATCAGACTAGCTACACAATTTGATCAACAGTACCCTAACCATCAGACAAGCTACACAATGTGATCTACAGTTCCCTAACCATCAGACAAGCAACACAATGTGATCTACAGTTCCCTAACCATCAGACAAGCTACACAATGTGATCAACAGTACCCTAACCATCAGACAAGCAACACAATGTGATCTACAGTTCCCTAACCATCAGACAAGCAACACAATGTGATCAACAGTTCCCTAACCATCAGACAAGCAACACAATGTGATCAACAGTTCCCTAACCATCAGACAAGCAACACAATGTGATCTACAGTTCCCTAACCATCAGACAAGCAACACAATGTGATCAACAGTTCCCTAACCATCAGACAAGCAACACAATGTGATCAACAGTTCCCTAACCATCAGACAAGCTACACAATGTGATCAACAGTACCCTAACCATCAGACAGGCAACACAATGTGATCTACAGTTCCCTAACCATCAGACAAGCAACACAATGTGATCAACAGTTCCCTAACCATCAGACAAGCAACACAAAGTGATCAACAGTTCCCTAACCATCAGACAAGCAACACAATGTGATCAACAGTTCCCTAACCATCAGACAAGCAACACAATGTGATCAACAGTACCCTAACTATCAGACAAGCAACACAATGTGATCAACAGTACCCTAACCATCAGACAAGCAACACAATGTGATCAACAGTTCCCTAACCATCAGACAAGCTACACAATGTGATCAACAATACCCTAACCATCAGACAAGCAACACAATTTGATCAACAGTTCCCTAACCATCAGACAAGCAACACAATGTGATCAACAGTTCCCTAACCATCAGACAAGCTACACAATGTGATCAACAGTGCCCTAACTATCAGACAAGCTACACAATGTGATCAACAGTTCCCTAACCATCAGACAAGCTACACAATGTGATCAACAGTTCCCTAACCATCAGACAAGCAACACAATGTGATCAACAGTTCCCTAACCATCAGACAAGCAACACAATGTGATCAACAGTTCCCTAACCATCAGACAAGCTACACAATGTGATCAACAGTTCCCTAACCATCAGACAAGCAACACAATGTGATCAACAGTTCCCTAACCATCAGACAAGCTACACAATGTGATCAACAGTTCCCTAACCATCAGACAAGCAGCACAATGTGATCAACAGTTCCCTAACCATCAGACAAGCAGCACAATGTGATCAACAGTTCCCTAACCATCAGACAAGCAACACAATGACAGCAACACTACCCTAACCATCAGACAAGCAACACAATGATGGCATCAGTACCCTAACCATCAGAGAAGCAACACAATGATAGCAACACTACCCTAACCATCAGACAAGCAACACAATGATAGCAACACTACCCTAACCATCAGACTAGCTACACAATTTGATCAACAGTACCCTAACCATCAGACAAGCTACACAATGTGATCTACAGTTCCCTAACCATCAGACAAGCAACACAATGTGATCTACAGTTCCCTAACCATCAGACAAGCTACACAATGTGATCAACAGTACCCTAACCATCAGACAAGCAACACAATGTGATCTACAGTTCCCTAACCATCAGACAAGCAACACAATGTGATCAACAGTTCCCTAACCATCAGACAAGCAACACAATGTGATCAACAGTTCCCTAACCATCAGACAAGCAACACAATGTGATCTACAGTTCCCTAACCATCAGACAAGCAACACAATGTGATCAACAGTTCCCTAACCATCAGACAAGCAACACAATGTGATCAACAGTTCCCTAACCATCAGACAAGCTACACAATGTGATCAACAGTACCCTAACCATCAGACAGGCAACACAATGTGATCTACAGTTCCCTAACCATCAGACAAGCAACACAATGTGATCAACAGTTCCCTAACCATCAGACAAGCAACACAAAGTGATCAACAGTTCCCTAACCATCAGACAAGCAACACAATGTGATCAACAGTTCCCTAACCATCAGACAAGCAACACAATGTGATCAACAGTACCCTAACTATCAGACAAGCAACACAATGTGATCAACAGTACCCTAACCATCAGACAAGCAACACAATGTGATCAACAGTTCCCTAACCATCAGACAAGCTACACAATGTGATCAACAATACCCTAATCATCAGACAAGCAACACAATTTGATCAACAGTTCCCTAACCATCAGACAAGCAACACAATGTGATCAACAGTTCCCTAACCATCAGACAAGCTACACAATGTGATCAACAGTGCCCTAACTATCAGACAAGCTACACAATGTGATCAACAGTTCCCTAACCATCAGACAAGCTACACAATGTGATCAACAGTTCCCTAACCATCAGACAAGCAACACAATGTGATCAACAGTTCCCTAACCATCAGACAAGCTACACAATGTGATCAACAGTTCCCTAACCATCAGACAAGCAACACAATGTGATCAACAGTTCCCTAACCATCAGACAAGCTACACAATGTGATCAACAGTTCCCTAACCATCAGACAAGCAACACAATGTGATCAACAGTTCCCTAGCCATCAGACAAGCAACACAATGTGATCAACAGTTCCCTAACCATCAGACAAGCAACACAATGTGATCAACAGTACCCTAACCATCAGACAAGCAACACAATGTGATCAACAGTTCCCTAACCATCAGACAAGCAACACAATGTGATCAACAGTTCCCTAACCATCAGACAAGCAACACAATGTGATCAACAGTTCCCTAACCATCAGACAAGCAACACAATGTGATCAACAGTACCCTAACCATCAGACAAGCAACACAATGTGATCAACAGTTCCCTAACCATCAGACAAGCAACACAATGTGATCAACAGTTCCCTAACCATCAGACAAGCAACACAATGTGATCAACAGTTCCCTAACCATCAGACAAGCTACACAATGTGATCAACAGTTCCCTAACCATCAGACAAGCAACACAATGTGATCAACAGTTCCCTAACCATCAGACAAGCAACACAATGTGATCAACAGTTCCCTAACCATCAGACAAGCAGCACAATGTGATCAACAGTTCCCTAACCATCAGACAAGCAGCACAATGTGATCAACAGTTCCCTAACCATCAGACAAGCAACACAATGTGATCAACAGTACCCTAACCATCAGACAAGCTACACAATGTGATCAACAGTTCCCTAACCATCAGACAAGCAACACAATGTGATCAACAGTACCCTAACCACTTTAAGTCTACTTTTAGAACTGACCATCAGACAATCTACTGCCTCCTTCAGCCCCGTGTCCCTATACTGCTGCACGGAGGGTAAAATGCCCCTCTCATGCCAGGCTGGTTCAGTGGTTGGAGCTGTAGGAGCACATATTACCTGGCAGGGTGCAGCAGTGCCGGTCTAGTCACTAACTCTCTCTCTCTGTCTCCTACTGTTCTACTCTAAATCTATCCCCGTCTTAGAACGTCAAAAAAACACAAAAGGAGGGTGATATTTCACTAGACACATCAAAAGGAGGGTGATATTTCACTAGACACATCAAAAGGAGGGTGATATTTCACTAGACACATCAAAAGGAGGGTGATATTTCACTAGACACATCAAAAGGAGGATGGAATTCCACTTTCTGCCCCACTAGGCCAGCCCCATTCCACCACTATCAGTAGGAAATCTCTCCACGGTTAACTGTGGCTGTTGTGTTAGCCACTGTCTCATCCTGCAGTGCAATATTGTTGTTGACAGTCCGGTATTCTATTGTTGTTGACTGTCCGGTATGCTATTGTTGTTGACTGTCCGGTATGCTATTGTTGTTGACTGTCCGGTATGCTATTGTTGTTGACTGTCCAGTATTCTAAACTCAGCAAAAAAAAGAAACGTCCCTTTTTCAGGATCCTGTCTTTCAAAGATAATTCATAAAAATCCAAATAACTTCACAGATCTGCATTGTAAAGGGTTTAAACACTGTTTCCCATGCTTGTTCAATGAACCATAAAGAATTCATGAACATGCACCTGTGGAACGGTCGTTAAAACACTAACAGCTTACAGATGGTAGGCAATTAAGGTCACAGTTATGAAAACTTACGACACTAAAGAGGCCTTTCTACTGACTCTGAAAAACACCAAAAGAAAGATGCCCAGGGTCCCTGCACATCTGTGTGAATGTGCCTCAGGCATGCTGCAAGGAGGCATGGACTGGCAAAAAGTGCTCTTCACTGACGAGTCGCGGTTTTGTCTCACCAGGGGTGATGGTCAGATTTGCGTTTATCGTCGAGGGAAAGAGTGTTACACCGAGGCCTGTACTCTGGAGCGGGATTGATTTGGAGGTGGAGGGTCCTTCATGATCTGGGGTGGTGTGTCACAGCATCATCGGACTGAGCTTGTTGTCATTGCAGGCAATCTCAACGCTGTGCGCTACAGGGAAGACATCCTCCTCCCTCATGTGGTAACCTTCCTGCAGGCTCATCCTGACATGACCCTCTAGCATGACAATGCCACCAGCCATACTGCTCGTTCTGTGTGTGATTTCCTGCAAGACAGGAATGTCAGTGTTCTGCCATGTCCATGAGGAGGAGATGCACTGCAGTACTTAATGCAGCTGGTGGCCACACCAGATACTGACCTTTACTTTGGATTTTGACCCCCCCCCCCCCCTTTGTTCAGGGACACATTATTCCATTTCTGTTAGTCATATGTCTGTGGAACTTGTTCAGTTTGTCTCAGTTGTTGAATCTTATGTTCATACAAATATTTACACGTTAAGTTTGCTGAAAATAAACGCAGTTGACAGTGAGAAGACGTTTCTTTTTTTGCTGAGTTTATATAGGAAAGAAAAACATTGAAGGAGGAAAACCCAAAACAAGAAGTCGAGACCTGCCTAGAGATTTCCTGTCGAGCAGGTTCTCTTTCTTATGAAGGTAGAAACAACACGAGGAGTACTAACCAGGCCAATGTTTTTTACTGAAACACCCAACAACTACAGCAGTTAATCAGGGACTGAGGAGGATGATATTTATTGTAGGCCTAGGAAAGCTATCGACTTGGAGCTTAGGCTATACTCAGTATGTGAATATTTATACTCAATGATATGTGATATATAGGCTGCTACAGTATATGTTCAAATGACTCACATTGACACGTTGTGTAAGAAGGGAGGGAGCAAAAGAGAGAGAGGGAGAGTAAAAGACAGAATAAGAGAGTAAGAGGGAGAGTAAAAGACAGAATAAGAGAGAGTAAAAGACAGAGTAAGACAGAATAAGAGAGAGAAAAAGACAGAATAAGAGAGAGTAAGAGGGAGAGTAAAAGACAGAATAAGAGGGAGAGTAAAATACAGAATAAGAGAGAGAGTAAGAGGGAGAGTAAAATACAGAATAAGAGAGAGAGTAAGAGGGAGAGTAAAAGACAGAATAAGAGAGAGAGTAAGAGGGAGAGTAAAAGACAGAATAAGAGAGAGTAAGAGGGAGAGTAAAAGACAATAAGAGAGAGAGTAAGAGGGAGAGTAAAAGACAGAATAAGAGAGAGTAAGAGGGAGAGTAAAAGACAGAATAAGAGAGAGTAAGAGGGAGAGTAAAAGACAGAATAAGAGAGAGTAAGAGGGATAGTAAAAGACAGAATAAGAGGGAGAGTAAAAGACAGAATAAGAGAGAGAGTAAGAGGGAGAGTAAAAGACAGAATAAGAGAGAGTAAGAGGGGGAGTAAAAGACAGAATAAGAGAGAGAGTAAGAGGGAGAGTAAAATACAGAATAAGAGAGAGTAAGAGGGAGAGTAAAAGACAGAATAAGAGAGAGTAAGAGGGATAGTAAAAGACAGAATAAGAGGGAGAGTAAAAGACAGAATAAGAGAGAGAGTAAGAGGGAGAGTAAAAGACAGAATAAGAGAGAGTAAGAGGGGGAGTAAAAGACAGAATAAGAGAGAGAGTAAGAGGGAGAGTAAAATACAGAATAAGAGAGAGTAAGAGGGAGAGTAAAAGACAGAATAAGAGAGAGTAAGAGGGGGAGTAAAAGACAGAATAAGAGAGAGAGTAAGAGGGAGAGTAAAAGACAGAATAAGAGAGAGTGAGAGGGAGAGTAAAAGACAGAATAAGAGGGAGAGTAAGAGGGAGAGTAAAAGACAGAATAAGAGAGAGTAAGAGGGGGAGTAAAAAACAGAATAAGAGAGAGAGTAAGAGGGAGAGTAAAAGACAGAATAAGAGAGAGTAAGAGGGAGAGTAAAAGACAGAATAAGAGAGAGTAAGAGGGGGAGTAAAAGACAGAATAAGAGAGAGAGTAAGAGGGAGAGTAAAAGACAGAATAAGAGAGAGAGTAAGAGGGAGAGTAAAAGACAGAATAAGAGAGAGTAAGAGGGAGAGTAAAAGACAGAATAAGAGAGAGTAAGAGGGGGAGTAAAAGACAGAATAAGAGAGAGAGTAAGAGGGAGAGTAAAATACAGAATAAGAGAGAGAGTAAGAGGGAGAGTAAAATACAGAATAAGAGAGAGTAAGAGGGAGAGTAAAAGACAGAATAAGAGAGAGTAAGAGGGAGAGTAAAAGACAGAATAAGAGAGAGTAAGAGGGGGAGTAAAAGACAGAATAAGAGAGAGAGTAAGAGGGAGAGTAAAATACAGAATAAGAGAGAGTAAGAGGGAGAGTAAAAGACAGAATAAGAGAGAGTAAGAGGGATAGTAAAAGACAGAATAAGAGGGAGAGTAAAAGACAGAATAAGAGAGAGAGTAAGAGGGAGAGTAAAAGACAGAATAAGAGAGAGTAAGAGGGGGAGTAAAAGACAGAATAAGAGAGAGAGTAAGAGGGAGAGTAAAATACAGAATAAGAGAGAGTAAGAGGGAGAGTAAAAGACAGAATAAGAGAGAGTAAGAGGGGGAGTAAAAGACAGAATAAGAGAGAGAGTAAGAGGGAGAGTAAAAGACAGAATAAGAGAGAGTAAGAGGGAGAGTAAAAGACAGAATAAGAGGGAGAGTAAAAGACAGAATAAGAGAGAGAGTAAGAGGGAGAGTAAAAGACAGAATAAGAGAGAGTAAGAGGGGGAGTAAAAGACAGAATAAGAGAGAGAGTAAGAGGGAGAGTAAAAGACAGAATAAGAGAGAGAGTAAGAGGGAGAGTAAAAGACAGAATAAGAGAGAGTAAGAGGGAGAGTAAAAGACAGAATAAGAGAGAGTAAGAGGGGGAGTAAAAGACAGAATAAGAGAGAGAGTAAGAGGGAGAGTAAAAGACAGAATAAGAGAGAGTAAGAGGGAGAGTAAAAGACAGAATAAGAGAGAGTAAGGGGGGGAGTAAAATACAGAATAAGAGAGAGAGTAAGAGGGAGAGTAAAAGACAGAATAAGAGAGAGAGTAAGAGGGAGAGTAAAAGACAGAATAAGAGAGAGTAAGAGGGAGAGTAAAAGACAGAATAAGAGAGAGAGTAAGAGGGAGAGTAAAAGACAGAATAAGAGAGAGTAAGAGGGGGAGTAAAAGACAGAATAAGAGAGAGAGTAAGAGGGAGAGTAAAAGACAGAATAAGAGAGAGAGTAAGAGGGAGAGTAAAAGACAGAATAAGAGAGAGTAAGAGGGAGAGTAAAAGACAATAAGAGGGAGAGACAGAAAGAGAATCGTATAATCCAGCCCTGCGTAGTGGACAGGCCGGTCACGCCGTGCGACAACTAATGTTGTCAAAAAACAGTAGTCTTGTTACCCTCAGAAATGTGTGTGTGTGTGTGTGTAGTGTGTTATATCGACAGCGTATGTCTATGTGAGTGCGCGGGCTTATGTGTGTGTGTGTGTGTTAAACAGAGCCAACTTCCTCCCAGTTCACACACACTTCCCCATTGGGCCTTGCTTGATAACAGAGAACAACCATCACGTGGAACAATGCATGTGCTAATTCTTTCTTCTGTTTTTTTTTCTCCACAATGTGCATGTTTTGAATTCCTGAATCCAGCTTCCTCTGTCTGAGAGTATGTGGAAGCCAGGGAGGAAGGAAACATGCCAATGCCTGGGTTGTGTTTATTTTCTTGCTCCCCATCCAATGTATTTAACAACCTCTTCTGGTATCAATTTCCTGGTTTAAAGGTACAGAACTTCGTGTCCAGACTTTAGAGAACATTCATTTCTCTTCAGGGGTTATGGGGAATGAATTATAGTTGGAGAACTGTATGTAGGCTTAATCTGAGATTCAGTCTGAAACTATTCTTGGTTTGCACCATGTTGGACTGTAAGTCGTAGCCTGTTTTGTCCTCTCTGTTTTCAGGGATATAATGGTGTAATTACATTTAATGGAGAGTAAAGGCGTCAGCATTCTTCCATTCAGCTGGCGCATAGCCGTAATCCCTTAAAAGACCGAAAAACGAGAAAAAAAAGTGGCAATAGTACTATTGAGACACTCTATACACTTCTTCAAAATAGTCAGAATGAATCTAAGATAACTCAAGCAATCTGTCATTAACTTTGACGTTTTTGCCAGAAGAGATCTTAGTCACGCAATTTTAATATCTAACTAAGATGTTTGGTGCAGTATTTCGCAATGAAAAAATTTGCATGAAAATGAGTCATCACCTCGTTGAATGACAGAAAATACTTTATTGAAGAATCCCTACTGTTGACCAATCACCGACTAAGGGGCGTAGACTTCAGCTCTGAAATTCCTCTTGCCTCAAGAAGAAACGTTGAGTGGCCAAACAGCCAGAAATAAAATCTCACCGAAGTCCAAAAGGTTGTCATAATATATACGCAAACTCTACTGAGCTGTTTAGGCTGGGACAACTTAGGGGTTATATATATATATATATAGAGAACATGTTTTTTATGTATTTTTTTTTTTAAATATGATGATTTTGCGTTCACGTTACTGTATGAACTAATAGGACCTCCCCACCCAACTGTGGTTGTACTACAGTACACCACCACTACTACTGTTGCTTACTGTCTTGACCAAAATAACAAACATCTCTGTCAGAATCAGTCATACACTCGACCATTTGTGCCTTACATAACATGTATTTTAGCTATTCTCTTCAGTAATGTAACTGTAACTAACAACACTACTCACACAGACATGATCGTATCCACTAAATGAAATGTAAGGGTATTCGGCCTGTTGTGGTTTGTTTGTTTGTTTGTTTGTTTGTTTGTGTTTGTATGTGTGTGTGTGTGTGTGTGTTGAATAATAAACCCTAAGATATAATAAAGACTAATTGGTTGTGTTGTATTGTATTGTACCAGGACTGTTGGCCACAGAGTCAAAGTGGCAGTTGGCCAGCATGAGGTGCTGAGCCCCAGCCTTGGGCTCCAGGCGGACAGCGATGTTGCTGACCCGGTCGTAGTAGGAGGTGAACCCTCCCAGGAAGTCAATGCTGAAGGAGCCTGTGGGTCGCTGGACGTCCACAGTGACAGAGTGGGGTCCTGAGGCGCTGTCGGCCTTGATGTGCTCAATCTGCTCTAGCAGGAAGTTAACCGTTAAGATCTCATTCTCCGGGCTGCCCGTG
This sequence comes from Oncorhynchus clarkii lewisi, assembly GCF_045791955.1. Taxonomy (NCBI): domain Eukaryota; kingdom Metazoa; phylum Chordata; class Actinopteri; order Salmoniformes; family Salmonidae; genus Oncorhynchus; species Oncorhynchus clarkii. Next base: position 12,940,479 of record NC_092158.1, on the reverse strand, counting down.
GGACGGGGACCGACGCTGGTGATACGCTCCAGGTGCTTCCTGGCAGAAAGGGAAAGGCATGCAGGGAGTGAGTCAGCAAATCAGGTGAGACATGTTAAGTAAAGGCCTACTACATCTGCAGTTTCTATCAAGTTTAATTTAAATCATTTTGAAAAAGTTGTTTTAATAAGTATGAACAGTTTCTAGAGTTGTGCTTTGCTTTCAGCAAGCATAGCTAATAACTTCCAAATGTAGGCTAGGCCTAATATTATCATCCCTTTTGACCTGACGTATACTACGTTTTGTTGTGCATAATCCTATTAGAAGAGTTAAAACATTGCGAGGCATCATGGCAATGTTTTAAAATGGGATATGACTTCTGTCATCCCGTACTGTTTGACTAGTCATATCAGTACTGTAAATAGCCTACTGTAGAGCCTGTTTATTCGTTTTCTTAGAGACAAAGCCTTTCCTGTTTCTTTGGTTTGCAAAAATTCTGGCAGCTACAATAAGATCCACACCAATAAAGCTGTAGGTCATTTGACACTCCAAAGGGTCTATGTGGTAGTTTACATTGAGGTAGCCCATGTAGACACTCACCCCCACCCCTTCCCTAGTCTGCTACCAAATCTGTTTGAGCTGTCATGTCAATGCCTATGTTCATTGTCAAGGAGCCAAACAGTTTTGTCACCACAGGAGTTGGCAATACAGCACAAACAGATCTGGGACCAGACTACCACTTCCCTTACGCCACTAAAAACAGGAAGAAGTCCCCATAGACTGTATGGCTGTGGATAGGTCAACTAGACTGTAAAATCCAAATGACTCCAGATGATTCCCTTACCTGTAGCCTATGTCTGACAGGTTTGCCCTCAGATTATGTAGGTGTCACATTATTTGACACTTTCATAAGGCTAATGTACATTGTCCCCACCCCTTCAATTCCCTTCCTCCACTAAAGAGATGAGGAAGTCTACATGGACTGTATGTGTGTGGCTAGGTCTAGGTAGACTGTAGTGTCCTTAATGACTCCAGGTGGTTTCCATTCCTGTATGTTAGCTTTAGGGTTGCCCTCAGATTATATCACCTACTGTATGTGTCCCATCTAACACATTCATCAGGTTTATGTGTCTACATCTCTCTAACTAGTAGTGTCATAAAGCAGGATTTTATCAAATAAGCATCCAACTGCTCTCTGATTAACTGAAAAGCAGCCTTGTATATGTTTATTACGGGAATATAGGAAATAAAATAAGTAGTTCATTTAGAAAATGGTGTTATACTACAATTATTCAAATGTAGAGGATAACTGGTCTATTTGTGTCTGATATTTCTTCACTATTGACAACTATTGTCAGACAGACTATGTCAGCGCCACAAACTGTCAAGAAACAATGGAGAAGGGTGTCTTTATATTTCCCCCGCCACTCCCTTCTATGAACCGACCGTTAGCTACACCCTAGCGACACCTGACATGGGTTACCTACAACGACAACTAGTACCAGTGGCTTGTAGCGTAGCTAGGTGGAACCAACTCTGAGATAACCTTTCCTCTAGTTGTTTATCTCACACATTGGTGTCGTTAACGCCGTACTGCAAACTGGAAGCGATCGCAATGGAAGAAGTAACGTTAGGCTAATATCAGAGATTCTATACATGCAATTTGTTGAGAATATAGCTATCTACAATTCAATTGACAACAGTATCAAGATTTACCTTGCCCTGATAGCATTGAACTCGCCAGTAGACTTTCCAATGACTAGCTGCTGTAATGATAAATGAACGACTGCCCACAGCACCAGAATAAATACAGTCACCAGTGCCACTCCGACGCCTTCGTGTAGCAGGTACAAGCTCACTTCAGGCTTCTTTTTCACTTCACTACAGCCGTTGATTCCACATTGATCCTGAGAGTCATTCTTATTTTCCGATACATTGTTTTGCGTCCCGTATAAGGATTTTATTCTCCTAATAGTGGTGTCCTTCTCCATCTTTGCCACTGGTACACATATATATGAACGTCCAATACACCAGCAACCGTCGCTTCTGGAACACCGGACAGATCACGAAGAGGGACAAACTTCTCTCACTACAAGCAGAGGGGAAAAGGCGAAGCGAGAGAGATAACTGGGGCCAAAATCTGTCATCTCCAGCAGTTGGCGCTTTTTCGCTCGCCTAACGAGTTTTGTATGGAGCTCAATGAGTGTCGAATATGGTTAACAAAACATTTTATAACTTATTTGCTCGAATATAAGTTCCTAATGATTAGGTTGTTATGAGTGCACTGATATAAGTAGGACACGTTACACCCCGGCTACTTTGAGAAAAAACACTGGGTGCGTTTGTAAATTGCCTCCAGTGTGCTCTGGGTCGTTCCTAAATTCAGAGAGTATATACAAGGCTACCCATAAACCCTAGCGGTCAAATAGGGAAATGGTTCCAATCGTTTTTCCACCATTTCTTTTTTCCATAGGGAATAAGAAACACTTTAAAAAGGATTGTGTTTTGTGTAGGCTTACCCTGGCGTGAATTTTTGATAACCGCCTAAATCTCTCTTGGACAAGGTGAATTGTATCAATATATCATCTGTATTTACTCTCAGATTTGAAAATGTAAATTAGTATCAATGTAGACATCCTGCAAGACTACAAATCCCTGCAAGCTCCTGCAGGTCATCTCTAGCTGACACCTTTGCTAACAGGTATTGTGTCAATTTAGAACTTGCACAAGACAGTTCACAGAATTTTAAATGTATTTATTTATTACGAAATTTAGCTAACATTAGATAGTTAATCCAGAGATTCTTACCGATTCGGCAGTCTAGTCCAGATCACCATGAATGGCATTTATAATTCTTTATGATAGCCACATTAGCAGCTAATTAGCATTTCATATTGGGGGGTTAAATACAGGTGAATATATAAGTCACCTTGTCCTAGAGAGATTTACACAATTATCAAAACATCACGCCAGGGTAAGCCAACACAAAAAAACAGCACTTATTTTAAGATTCTAAAATTCACTATGGGAAAAATGAATGATAGAAAAACGATTGGAACCATTTCCTTCTTTGACTGCTAGGTTTTATGGGTAGTATGACTCATACTGTGGTACTCTATACACTCGTATCCACCGTGGACCGGTTCGCATATAAAACATTGTCCATTCAGTCTGCAAAGGCGTCGATTTCCTCCTTAACTTGTTAACAAACAGATTACTGACCATTTCGAATCCCACCATACCTTCTCCGCTATGCAATCTGGTTTCAGAGCTGGTCATGGGTGCACCTCAGCCACGCTCAAGGTTCTAAACGACATCATATCCGCCATCGATAAGAGACATTACTGTGCAGCCGTCTTCATTGACCTGGCCAAGGCTTTCGACTCTGTCAATCACAACATTCTTATTGGCAGACTCGACAGCCTTGGTTTCTCAAATGATTGCCTCGCCTGGTTTACCAACTACTTCTCTGATAGAGTTCAGTGTGTCAAATCGGAGGGCCTGTTGTCTGGACCTCTGACAGTCTCTATGGGTGTGCCACAGGGTTCAATTCTCGGGCCGACTCTCTTTTCTGTATACATCAATGATGTTGTTCTTGCTGCTGGTGATTCTCTGATCCACCTCTACGCAGACGACACCATTCTGTATACACCTGCTCGCCCGTCCAGCATCACTACTCTGGATGGCTCTGACTTAGAATACGTGGACAACTACAAATACCTGGGTGTCTGGTTAGACTGTAAACTCTCCTTCCAGACTCACATTAAGCATCTCCAATCCAAAATTAAATCTAGAATCGGCTTTCTATATCACAACAAAGCATCCTTCACTCATGCTGCCAAACATACCCTCATAAAACTGACCATCCTACCAATCCTCGACTTCGGTGATGTCATCTATAAAATAGCCTCCAACACTCTACTCAACAAACTGGATGCAGTCTATCACAGTGCCATCCGTTTTGTCACCAAAGCCCCATACACTACCCACCATTGCGACCTGTACGCTCTCGTTGGTTGGCCCTCGCTTCATACTCGTCGCCAAACCCACTGGCTACAGGTTATCAACAAGTCTCTGCTAGGTAAAGCCCCGCCTTATCTCAGCTCACTGGTCACCATAGCAGCACCCACTCGTTGCATGCGCACCAGCAGGTATATCTCACTCGTCACCCCCAAAGCCAATTCCTCCTTTGGTCATCTTTCCTTCCAGTTCTCTGCTGACCATGACTGGAATGAATTGCAAAAATCTCTGAAGCTGGAGACTCACATCTCCCTCACTAGCTTTAAGCACCAGCCCTTCAGAGCAGTTTACAGATCACTGAATCTGTACTTAGCCTATCTGTAAACAGCCCATCTATCTGCCTACCTCATCCCCATACTGGTATTTATTTATTTTGCTCCTTTGCACCCCAGTATCTCTACCTGCACATTCATCTTCTGCCGATCTACCATTCCAGTGTTTAATTGCTATATTGTAATTACTTCGCCACCATGGCCTATTTATTTCCTTAACTTACCGCATTTGCACTCACTGTATATATACTTTTTGTTTTCTTTTGTTCTACTGTATTATTGACTGAATGTTTTGTTTATTCCATGTGTTGTATGTGTCGAATTACTACGCTTTATCTTGGCCAGGTCGCAGTTGCAAATGAGAACTTGTTCTCAACTAGCCTACCTGGTTAAATAAAGGTGAAATAAATAAATAAAAGAATGACAAAGCAATCAGGAGACAACAACACATGGAGGAGAAAACCTACTTTGTGTTAAATATGGATATATTTTTGTGCTCTCTCTTTTATTTATAAAGCATATTTTGGTAATAATCCAAATATCTAGTACTATGAAATGATTATGATATTGACCAATAAAATATAACATTAATTTCCAGAAATACAATATTATCATTGGGCTGACCAGGACATGGTGAGTGTACAGGCTAATGTTCAAGATAGGCTATCAGTTGTGTGTAATGAACGTTAGCATATTACATAAAGTTATTATTATGAACTGAAGTGAATGTACTCTAAAATAATTATATGAAATATCAGCATCCTTCATATTTTCCTACTTGAACAGGTGTTTATCAAGTTTCCGTTATTAATATGAATAATGAGGTCTCCTGAGTCACAGTCAGACAGAAAGAATTAGCAGACAAAGCTTCACGAGTCCATAATAGTTAGATGTGTTCTGGCTCTAGGGCTGGGAGGTTAGTAGTTACAATTGTGTTCTACAGAGGTTTCACGCTAATTAGTCCAGTTCAATGGCTTTAAGCATGAGCGGTTGAACTCGTGACGGTCATAAGAATTATTTTCCTCCCCTCATAGTTCTAACCCTTTCTCAAGTCAGAGATTTAAGTTTTTAAAAAGTGAGACTGAGAACTTTGGGAAACAGTGTTGCGAAGCAATTTAGAAGGATCGGACCCTTTCACAATCTACGTAACTATCCACTTTAGGTAAGACGATGTTTATTTATTTTTTAATTTTTTAAAATGCAGACCAAACACTGACAGCCTTGATGCACAGGTCCTTCAGTTATTCTATTCAACTATATAATTTTTTTTTTAATTGACATTTTCTAAATGATCAATTGTCTCTGGAATTACAGAGCCTATCGCATATATTATGCTTGATGGACTAAGATATTGATCACAATTCAAATCAATATAGTTGTATTAATTGCATTGCTACAAAAAAAAGAACACTACAGTGTATATAAACATACAGTATATGCATAGGCCTACAGAAATCACATAAATGATCTCATCTGATGTGGTAAAAATTGCTTTGAAATGGAGTGTGAAATACATGTGCACATTTCAGGGACAAATACTGAATCTACCAGTCTCAAAGTATACCAATGGTTCACATTATGTAATTGATATTGCTATTAACATGTAATAACCATATCCTATAGTTTATAGCCCAACGGTATTCCTCAGGTGTAGTCACTGGATGGTTCAAAGAGATGCCTCGCGGTGACTTCAATGTTTATTTTGCAAGCAGAGGAGGACCCCATGTCAGGACCGAAGAGTTAGTGGATTTTTTTATTTTTACGATGGCAATATGACTATTGACTCTATTTAAGGGCAGGCCTGATAGAAATTCTGAACTTTATTAGATTTTTTAAAGCTTTTGTTTTTTTGTTATGCTGCATCTCAATCTTAATTGATCATTTGGTGAAGAAAGTATTAATAATTTAGTGTTTTCTTCTCTTTTTGTGCCACAGGGCAGCAGGCATAGCTCTGTTGGTCTTCATACTTGCAGCCCTTCTCATCCTCGGATGCTGGTATTTTAGGAGGAGATGTGGGTACAAAATGATTAGGGTAAGATTAGTCCAGCACTTGCATGGCCAAGGGTGCATATTTCAATAGTCTTAATAAATGGCTTCCTCTCTACTTCCCTTAATCTGTGGTGATCTGAAGAGAATAGGCTTAGGCTTTCACCCGGACAGTTATTTCCAATGATTCTATGTCTATGATTCTCAGTTAAGATAAAGGAGGATACAAAGAGGGATAGCTGCATTGATGTACATCAACTTGGCAATGGGTTTAGGGGAGGTCGCACCACACTGGTTCCTTTAGATCTGAAAACTCAGAAGAAGAAAAGTGTATGTATGGGTTGCTTTCCCAGTGAACATAAGTAAAAATATGTTTTTTTTTAAATGTCTTTTCAACCATAAAGACAATGTTTTCATGTGTTTTGCTCATAGGTTTTCGACGGGGCTTATACCTCCTGTTCCCCTGTTGTTTTCTTTTCCTCTCGTGTTATTCTCCCCACAGAGCCCAAGATCAGGGTCCCTGCCAGGATTCAGTGGAGGACAGTTCAACGAGGGAGGAGCCACAGCAGAAAACAAGATGGGCCTCAGTGACCTCCTACCTTTGGTAAAACACTGGATGTACTGGGGGGGGAGTAACGGTGGTCAGGGCCCGCCTTAATAAAGCATCTCAGAGTAGGACTGCGGCTCTAGGATCAGTTTTTGCCTAGTAGATCATACTGAATAAGATTACATGGACAGAGGGGCCCTGATCCTAGATCAGCACTCCTCTAAGGCACTTTATGAATATGGGCCCAGAGCTCTCTTTTTTCAGAGTATTTGACAAGTTCTATTGAATGAAGGTGTTTTTGTGATGTTTAAATCTCTATACAAACTTAAGAGAAGTGAGGAGAGAATTTGTTTATGCCAAAGTAGTGGTGGAACCGATCCCATGATGCAGACATGGGCAGTTATACGCTGGAAGGCAATGGTGTGACCAACCCCAGGCCATAATCGTTCTCTTGTCATAGGATACTGCATTCCTCTGACTATACAGACAACAACACAACCATGAAGGAAGGACCTATTGTTCAACTCTCCATTACTCTTCTGAGAAGGAAAGGGCAACAAAGCTAAAAGTCACGTGAGCTGCCTGATGCAATATGACTGGTGGCGGTTGTCTGAGATTATGTCACCGGACCAGTCAGGAGGGGATTATGATCTGGAATTCATAGGGGTGTTAGGAAGAGGAGGTTTGGATCAGAGTGGTGGGAGAGGGGTGGTGTGTGTGATATTCTACTGGAAAAGGTTAACCTTTCTTTGTTCAGAGGAAAATATTTTGACTTGAGGGCTTTTTCCACGACTCAGACGAACCAAGCTGGACTGAGCTGTCCGATGCATCCATCATAGTTGCTGAAATCATTCCGAAAAGGACGATGTGAAAAGAAAATATTCAGAGACTGCAGTTGAAAACTAGCCAACTGGCTAAAACTGTCATTTTTACAGTAATGTTGACTACTGTGCACTGTACCTGTAAAACTAAATGTCATAACGTAAGCGAGCTCCGTTTGGTTAGGCCCGGCGCAATAGTGTGAAAATGGAAATAGTATTTCAATCATCAAAGAGTGGCTTATCCTGCTTGTTTTCTAAATGGTGTGTGTTTGACTTGATGTGTTTCAGGTTCCCAATGCCCCTCCTGCATATGAGACGATAACATCAGGACCCCTACCTCCTCCCTACTCCCCCTAATAACAGTCCTCTGTGGATAACCAAAAAGATGAAAACTATGAACTTAATGTGCTGTCTTATTTAAATTCTATATCAATGACGAAAAATCTTTTGATGAAAATACTATTAGCAGTCTATATTTACAATTACACAATTTACCATATTTTACTCTTGTTTTTTTTACTATCTTGTATTTTTTTTTATGTGTATTTCTCCAAAACTTGTTTTGTGTGTTATGTGTTCCTCAAGGTTATATTTCTGAAGGTTGCTCAGCAAACAAGACCCTTCTATCAATACTTGAATAACAGTATATTAATCGATTACAACAAAGTCGTACTTAGGAAATTGCTTGTTCATTTAAGAAAAAAAAAAAGTATATCTGCAATTGAGAATCCATAGTAATTTAAAGACAATAACTTGGGCTTGATCGTTGTTATTTCAACATGTACTTATGAAGGGATTTGAAAAGGATGGAATGGTTATCCCCTAGAAAATCCTGCAGACACATTTCAATAAAAATATCAAGTTTACCAAGGGTCTAATTCAAATTAACACCACAAAACCCTCTCTGTAGGACAGTTACACCAGTTATTTCCAAGCAGAAATGTCCACAGTTATGCAATGAAAATGTACCAACTAAATACTTGGAAAAATCTATATGGTAGGAACAAAAATAATATATATATATATATATATATATATATATGGGCTTCAACATTTCAATAAATCATTTAGAAGTTGCATTTCAATCATGTGAAATAGCAGTTTATTTTCCAAAGAGTTGATGGAAATAAGATTGAACCAATGTAGACACCAATGTAAAATGTAGACACCGACATGCCTCGAGTAGGCAACACATCGGAAGAACGTATACAACAGGTCAGAGGGAAAGACCTAAGAGTGTGGTAGACAGAATAAAAACAAGTGTTGTTCCAATCTAAGGAATTAAAATATAATTTCAAAATAATAATTCATGTCAATGAAACGTATTACAATCACATTCAAATCAAATTGTCTACCCTTCAAACTTCAAACCAATTTACAACATATTTATTACTGGCCAAGAAAGAGGCTGTTTTTTTTAAATAAAAAAAATGTCCAAATTGATCTTCAAACTTTGTGAGAAGGAAACCCTAAAATGCTGTTTGCTTTAAGAAATAGAAAACCCATCACAAATACATTGCCACAAACATTTCTTGAGCAAATAGTTTGAGTCAGCTATAGAGGTTTATCTAGCGTCGCTTAAGGCTGCAATATGTCACTTTTGGGGTAACCTGACCAAATTCACATAGAAATGCGTCATAGATCTGCCATTCTTATTGAAAGCAAGTCTAAGAAGCGGTAGATCTGTTCCATGTGTGCTCTCTCTATGCTTCCCGTTCCTAAGTTTTGTTTTTGCGTCAAACAGCTGAAAATACAATATTTTTAGTTATGGAAAAGATATTTCACAGCAGTTTAGATGGTAATATGATTCTCTACACTATACTCGCTTGTTTTGCCACAAACTCAAACTAGGGGAACTATTAGAATTTTAGCAACCAGCAAATGACGGAGCCATTTCTGCATAGTGCATCTTTAAACACACTTAGATATGCAAAGTAAAAATACAGCTCAACCAGGCAGTTTCTCAACCGACTCCCACCTTCTACCAAAAATATTCTAGAATGTTCTAGATGCGTTCCAGAACACAAAGTTTGCTGTGTCTTCTTCATCACAGACAATGCTACTGGCTTTCAGTCCTTCAGTTGATAGGGCCACTTCTGTCAGCCTGGGTAGGCATCCAGGGATTGTCAGTATTTACAGGAGGCAGGGGCAGCACTCTCCCAGTAGATTTCGGAGTTACAATCAACGTAGCCAAAGGCTTGTTAGCCATCTCTGGCAGGCCTGTGTTGGCAGTAGCGCCTCTAACCGTGTTTAAAACAGCCCCATCAGGACTCACTAGTAGCTTGGTGGTGGGGCTGGTTGTTTGCACTGCTAATGCAGGCACCTGTGAAGCTTACAAAGGGCGCTTGCCTAGGCCCAGTATCTGCTGCTGCCAAGGATTGGATAAAGCAATGGGCATGCGGATAGTCTCTGCCGACATCACCGTCCTGACAGGTTGAGCAGGTGTCATGATTACAGTGCTGTTGGATGGAGGCACAGTTGCCACAGGAGATGTTTTGCTACCGAAGGCACCCCCAAGGAGCGGTACAGTCACCACAGGTAGAGACTGCATCCTGGAGAAGGTGCTCCCTATCGGCGGAACAGCTACCGTCGGTAGGACCTGCGTCCGTGTGGAGACCGCTCCCATAGGTTGCATGAATGACGTTAACTGCTGTGTTGTGAGTGGTGCGTAGTTGATCCCAAGTCCTGTGTTCAAAGGGAGCTGCTTTGATGGGCTCTGTAGAACTTCTGCTGTTTGAGCTGGGCTGGGACTTGCTGGCACGGAGGAGAGTGACAAGCTGCCCATCCCTTCCGGTTGAGTTAAAGATGGAGCTGCCACCACATTAGCTAGGCCAGTGAGTATGGTGGCCGGAGCAGGGAGCCGGTGTAAAACTGGTGGAGAACAGTTGGTGGTGGTGCTGGTGACCGATAGTGGAGCTCGAATCTCCATCGTCTGGCGAGGGACAGTGAAAGAAACTGGGAAAGAGGGTCCAACTTTCTCAGCGGACGGCGCTGCCAGGGTTAGTGATCTAAGTGCTGCTTGTTGAGGCTGGTGCGTCATTCTGGGGCCATGTGCAGGCGTGGCTAACCCAGGTAACGTTGGCCCTCGTGGGACACCGGTCGTTGGGCTCGCTCCCCTGGGACTAGGAGCTGCCACAGGCACTGCAGGGCTGGATATTATGAGGACATGCTGGCCAGGCCCAAGGCCTTGAGGGGGAACAACAAAACGGGTGTTGTTGAGCAGAATCTGTGTGCCGCCTGCAAGCGGTGCAGGGGTGTTAATGACAATCTTCTGTTGCACAGTTGTAGTGGTGGTGCTGGTGACAGGATTGGTATTACCAGCCGGCCGCACTGGAGTGGACTGATGAGTGGATCTAGTGGCAATTGGAGACTGTGGAGTACTTATTTGAGGAGGTGTGGTGACCCCGCTTACACAGTGAGAGTGGTGAGACTGAGAAACCTGGGCCGATGGTATGAGAGGGGATGTTTTGACAAGGCCTAGCGGTGTAGTGACCGGCACTGGTAGTTGTGGTTTGCTGGTGATTAAACCTCTGATTATCGAAGACCGTGGTTGCCCAGTTACCTTGCTTAGATTGGGGATCACAGAGGACGAAGGGATGCCTTGTATTTGAGATCCAGTCAGGCGTGTGGAAGAGGGCAAATGTGCAGTGCTAGTGATAAGGTGAGACGACGTGGTTGTAAGAAGTGCTGCCTGTGTGCCAGACACAGATGTACATTTTAAAGTAGATTGTGCAAGTGCACTTGCCTGTTGTGGAAGCAGATTGATGCGCTGGACCTTATTCAAGGCTCCGAAGTTTGCACTGCTGATAGCTTGACGAAAGTTGAGTCCGATCTTCATTGCTTCATTGGGTATTGACGTGGCCAGGGATTGTGCCCCAGACACTGAAACCTGTCTTGAAATGCTACATGTTGCGTGGGATGCCTGGGCTGGTGATTGGCTGATGAACATCAACCTTTGCCCTGGAAGAGCGGAGGGAGCTGTAGTGGAAGGGACTTTGGTTGCAGCCATAGATGTGATGTTGGACGAGGGAGAGACCAGGATGAACTTAGTGAATGGGGACCTCTCATCTGGACATACCCTTTTCAAAACAGGTTTAGTGACAACCTGGACAAGAGACGTCTGGGTGGCGCCTGCTGGGTTACCAGGTACAGTGATGATGCTTTTAGGTAGCTGTGAGTTCACAGCAACTGTAGATGAGACGTTGCAGCCCTGGTTTACAGCAACGGTAACAGCAGAGCCCGCTGTCTGACCTGTGGCCTGAATGCCAGCAGTGATCGAAGACTGGCGTGCAGTTGTTGAACTCGTGACAGTTGAAGGCCGTAATGGTGACGGTCCTAATTGTGCCCGGGCTACAGTCGCGCTTTTGGCCACTGGGACCGTGGGGGCAGCAGGTGGAGAGGTCTTGGACACCAGGAAGGCTTTGAACTGTGGAGAGATGATGACGGGACTGGCAGGTAACAAACCAGATGTACTCTGATCGGACGTCTGCACCTTGACTACTCCAGTGTTGCCCCCCCTAGTGGTGACTAGGATGGACTGCGAGTCCCTTATACACACGGTCTTCAGCTCTTGTTTAGGGTCCAGAGGTTTACTGGGATCAGTAAAAGCTGTACTAGTGGGGTTGGATGGTGATCTATTTGGTATAACATTTTGGGTAGTGCTACTCACTTTCGGACCAGGGAGTTGGACAACCTTGTAGCATGTTGTAAGAGAGGTTGTCTGCAACCTAGGGGAGATGGTAGGAGAGGATGTACCTCCCTTTAGCGGTGCCACTTGTTGTATGGGGATCCGGTTGTCATGACTTTGCGGCATGGTGAATCCAGAGCTTTGTGACAGTGGAGTGGGCGCTTTGGAGGCTGGGACCTGGATTGTCCTTGGTTGCTGGGGGTGACTCTGACCCTCTGACTTTTGAATGAGCAAGTTCGAAGGAAGGATGACCACTTGCTGCATTAGCTTATCCCTCGTTTTCTGGTCCAGAATTGGCTGCACTGCGATTTCCATAGGGCTTCCAGCTTTCCTGACCAGACCCATGCCCTCGGGCATCTTGTAGACAACCTGTACGGGGGTCTTTGGTATGGGCGTGGTATGGGACATCTGTGTGTGTTTAGGTGTGGGTGTTGTTGGTTGCGGTAACTGTTGAGAGCTTTGTGGTAAAGAATATTTAAGTTTGGTAGCTTGCAGGGAAGAAGCACAGGCTAAGCTATGAGCCTGACCAACATGGCTGATAACACCTGGCTGATGATTAATTAAAGTAACTTTATCACCAACACTCTTGGCCAGCAGGGTATTTAGCTGAATGGGTTTGTGAGTCCTTTGGACACCAGCCACCGGAGTAGTTATAACCACTGGGCTTGTTTCTCCAACCTGCTGTCCTGCTGGATTCGCTTCCCTGGATCTGTTTTCCACTTCAGCTTCAGGGGAAGTCGTCAGTTCGTCACTGTTCATCCTGCCTCTCTTAATGAGGCTTGAGTTCTCATCTAAATCACTCTGCAGACGCTTCAAGCCCCGAGTGGAAGGCCTGTGCTCGTTCAAGGTCAACATCTCTTGTCTGGTTACCACAGTGAAGCTGCCTCTCAATGCCTCTGTTCCAAACTGCCCTGAGTCCTCTGGAAAAAAAGAGAGACATTCAATGTATGTCAACTTGCACTGACAATGATTTTACTGATTTTATTTTACCTTTATTTAACTAGGCAAGTCAGTTAAGAACAAATTCTTATTTACAATGACGGCCTAGATTTGTACCTTGTCAGCTCGGGGGTTTGAACTTGCAACCTTCCGGTTACTAGTCCAACGCTCTAACCACTAGGCTACCCTGATACAAATCGTTTTGTGATTTCAATGCAATTTATAATAAATAGCCTACACATTATATGCTTTTCCATAATGTCTTACTGCACTTCACCCACAAATAAAACACAAGTTACCTTCCGCCCACAGGATCCTCTGAACAGTCTGATCCTGCTGTTCCTCCTCTTCAGTCAGTCTGGTGTTTTCAGTGAACGAGGTGCTTCTATCCACATCCTCTCTGACAAAGTTGTCATAGTCAGGGTGCTTTTTGAAGTCGTCAAAATCCTTTTTCAAACGTAGCCTGTGGGGAAAGATTACGTCAAAATTAAAAATAAAAGCCATCGAGGAGTCAATGATGTGTTATGCTAGACGTGTTTTGTAAACATAGTTTTCTGATATTATAACCGCTTTCAGGCGAGTGGTGATACCTGTTCCTATGGAAAGCCTTGACCAGTTTGGGTTCCCATGGGGAGAGCTCGTTGAGCAGCCGTATGAGAGTGATGTGCAGATCTTTCACGGCTTCTTTCCTGAAGCACCACCTTCCCTGTAAAAACAAACAAAAACACACAACATCAAGAATTTTAAAAAGCCCAATGGTTGAGAGCACATACCGTATTCTCTATTCTCCCTCTCATAGTAGACAATCCATATCTATAAACTCAGCAAAAAAAAGAAAGTCCTCTCACGGTCAACTGCGTTTATTTTCAGCAAACTTAACATGTATAAATATTTGTATCAACATAAGATTCAACAACTGAGACATAAACTGAACAAGTCCCACAGACATGTGACTAACAGAAATGGAATAATGTGTCCCTGAACAAGGGGAGGTCAAAATCAAAAGTAATAGTCAGTATCTGGTGTGGCCACCAGCTGCATTAAGTACAGCAGTACATCTCCTCCTCATGGACTGCACCAGATTTGCCAGGAATTGCTGTGAGACATTACCCCACTCTTTCACCAAGGCATCTGCAAGTTCCCAGGCATTTCTGGGGGGAACGGCCCTAGCCCTCACCCTCCGATCCAACAGGTCCCAGACGTGCTCAATGGGATTGAGATCCGAACTCTTCGCTGGCCATGGCAGAACACTGACATTCCTGTCTTGCAGGAAATCACGCACACAATGAGCAGTATGGCTGGTGGCATTGTCATGCTGGAGGGTCATGTCAGGATGAGCCTGCAGGAAGGGTACCACATGAGGGAGGATGATTTCTTCCCTGTAACGCACAGCGTTGAGATTGCCTGCAATCCTAGCCACCGTGCTTCTACACCTGCATTGCTTGCTGTTTGGGGTTTTAGGCTGGGTTTCTGTACAGCACTTTGAGATATCAGCTGATGTACGAAGGGCTATATAAATAAATTTGATTTGAATGATAACAAGCTCAATCCGATGATGCTGTGACACCACCCCAGACCATGACGGACACTCCACCTGTCCCGCAGGTGTGATGTTCGGATGTACCGATTCTGTGCAGGTGCTGTTACACATGGTCTGCCACTGCGAGGACGATCAGCTGTCCATCCCGTCTCCCTGTAGCGCTGTCTTAGGCGTCTCACAGTACGGACATTGCAATTTATTGCCCTGGCCACATCTGCAGTCCTCATGCCTCCTTGCAGCAAGCCTTCACGCAGATGAGCAGGGACCCTGGGTAACTTTCTTTTGGTGTTTTTCAGAGTCAGTAGCAAGGCATCTTTAGTGTCCTAAGTTTTCATAACTGCGACCTTAATTGCCTACCGTCTGTAAGCTGTTAGTGTCTTAACGACTGTCCACAGGTGCATGTTCATGAATTCTTTATGGTTCATTGAACAAGCATGGGAAACCGTGTTTAAACCCATTACAACAAGCATGGGAAACCGTGTTTAAACCCATTACAATAAGCATGGGAAACAGTGTTTAAACCCATTACAATAAGCATGGGAAACAGTGTTTACACCCTTTACAATGAAGATCTGTGAAGTTATTTAGATTTTTACGTATTATCTTTGAAAGACAGGGCCCTGAAAAAGGGACGTTTCTTTTTTTTGCTGAGTTTATATATACATACACACACACCACTGTATTTTGTATTCTCCCTCTCATAGTAGACAATCCATATATATACACACCACCGTTCAAAAGTTTGGAATCACTTAGAAATGTCTTTGTTTTTTGTCCATTAAAATAACATAGATCAGAAATACAGTGTAGACCTTGATTATGTTATAAATGACTATTTTAGCAGTAAACAACATATTTTTTATGGAATACAGAGGCCCTTATCAGCAAACATCACTCCTGTGTTCCAATGGCACATTGTGTTAGCTAATACAAGTTTATCATTTTAAAAGGCTAATTGATCATTGAAAACCCTTTTGCAATTATGTTAGCACAGCAGAAAACTGTTGTTCTGATTAAAGCAGCAATAAAACTGTCCTTCTTTAGACTACGTGAGTATCCGGAGCATCAGCATTTGTGGGTTCGAATACAGGCTCAAAATGGCAACAAACAAAGAACTTATTTCTGAAACTCGTCAGTCTATTCCTGTTCTGGGATATGAAGGCTAGTCCATGTGAGAAATTGCCAAGAAACTGAAGGTCTTGTACAACGCTGTTTACTACTCCCTTCACAGAACAGAGCAAACGGACTCTAACCAGAATAGAAGAGGAGTGGGAGGCCCCGGTGCACAAGTGAACAAGAGAACAAGTACAAGTGTCTAGTTTGAGAAACAGACGCCTCACAAGTCTTCAACTGGCAAATTCATTAAATAGTACCCGCAAAACACCAGTCTCAACGTCAAGAGGTGAAGAGGCGACTCCGGGATGCTGGCCTTCTAGGCAGAGTTCCTCTGTCCAGTGTCTGTGTTCTTTTGCCCATCTTAATCTTTTGTTAGCCAGTCTGAGATGTGGCTTTTTCTTTGAATCCCGGAGTCGCCTCTTAACTGTTGACGTTGAGACTGGTGTTTTACTATTTAATGAAGCTGCCAGTTGAGGACTTGTGAGGCATCTGTTTCCCATTATTTCTGAAGTTATTTTAATGGACAAAAAAAGTGTGATTTTATTTAAAAACAAGGACATTTCGAAGTGACCCCAAACTTTTGAAGTTTACATACACTTAGGTTGGAGTCATTATAACTAGTTTTTCAACCACTCCACAAATTTCATGTTAACTATAGTTTTGGCAAGTCGGTTAGGACATCTACTTTGTGCATGACAAGTCATTGTTCCAACAATTGTTTACAGACAGATTATTTCACTTATAATTCACTGTATCACAATTCCAGTGGGTCAGAAGTTTACATACACTAAGTTGACTGTACCTTTAAACAGCTTGGAAAATTCCAGAAAAGGATGTCATGGCTTTAGAAGCTTCTGGTAGGCTAATTGACATCATTTGAGTCAATTGGAGGTGTACCTGTGGATGTATTTCAAGGCCTACCTTCAAAATCAGTGCCTCTTTGCTTGACCCCATGGGAAAAACAAAAGAAATCAGCCAAGACCTCAGAAAATAATTGTAGATCTTCACAAGTCTGGTTCATCCTTGGGAGCAATTTCCAAACGCCTGAAGGTACAACGTTCATCTGTACAAACAATAGTATGCAAGTATAAACACCATGGGACCACGCAGCCATCATACCGCTCGGGAAGGAGACACGTACTGTCTCCTATCAATGAACGTACTTTGGTGCGAAAAGTGCAAATCAATCCCAGAACAACAGCAAAGGACCTTGTGAAGATTCTGGAGGAAACGGGTACAAAAGTATCTATATCCACAGTAAAACGAGTCCTATATCGACATAACCTAAAAGGCCGATAAGCAAGGAAGAAGCCACTGCTCCAAAACCGCCATTAAAAAAGCCAGACTAAGGTTTGCAACTGCACATGGGGACAAAGATGGTACTTTCTGGAGAAATGTCCTCTGGTCTCATGAAACAAAAATAGAACTGTTTGGCCATAATGACCATCGTTATGTTTGGAGGAAAAAGGGGGAGGCTTGCAAGCCAAAGAACACCATCCCAACCGTAAAGCATGGGGGTGGCAGCCTCATATTGTGGGGGTGCTTTGCTGCAGGAGGAACTGGTACACTTCACAAAATAGATGGCATCATGAGGTAGGAAAATGATGTGGATATATTGAAGCAACATCTTAAGACATCAGTCAGGAAGTTACAGCTTGGTCGCAAATGGGTCTTCCAAATGGACAATGACACAAAGCATACTTCCAAAGTTGTGGCAAAATGGCTTAAGGACAACAAAGTCAAGGTATTGGAGTGGCCATCACAAAGCCCTGACCTCAATCCTATAGAAAATTTGTGGGCAGAACTAAAGTGTGCGCAAGCAAGGAGGCCTACACACCTGACTCAGTTACACCAGCTCTGTCAGGAGAAATGGACCAAAATTCACCCAACTTATAGTGGGAAGCTTGTGAAAGGCTACCCGAAATGTTTGACCCACGTTAAACAATTTAAAGGCAATGCTACCAAATACTAATTGAGTATATGTAAACGTCTGACCCACTGGGAATGTGAAGAAAGATATAAAAGCTGAAATAAATCACTCTACTATTATTCTGACATTTCACATTCTTACAATAAAGTGGTGATCCTAACTGACCTAAGACAGGGAATTTTTACTAGAACTAAAATGTCAGGTATTGTGAAAAACCAAGTTCAAATGTATTTGGCTAAGGTGTATTGAACTTCTGACTTCAACTGTATATATATATATATATACACAGTGCCTTGCGAAAGTATTCGGCCCCCTTGAACTTTGCGACCTTTTGCCACATTTCAGGCTTCAAACATAAAGATATAAAACTGTATTTTTTTGTGAAGAATCAACAACAAGTGGGACACAATCATGAAGTGGAACGACATTTATTGGATATTTCGAACTTTTTTAACAAATCAAAAACTGAAAAATTGGGCGTGCAAAATTATTCAGCCCCTTTACTTTCAGTGCAGCAAACTCTCTCCAGAAGTTCAGTGAGGATCTCTAAATGATCCAATGTTGACCTAAATGACTAATGATGATAAATACAATCCACCTGTGTGTAATCAAGTCTCCGTATAAATGCACCTGCACTGTGATAGTCTCAGAGGTCCGTTAAAAGCGCAGAGAGAATCATGAAGAACAAGGAACACACCAGGCAGGTCCGGGATACTGTTGTGAAGAAGTTTAAAGCCGGATTTGGATACAAAAATATTTCCCAAGCTTTAAACATCCCAAGGAGCACTGTGCAAGCGATAATATTGAAATGGAAGGAGTATCAAACCACTGCAAATCTACCAAGACCTGGCCGTCCCTCTAAACTTTCAGCTCATACAAGGAGAAGACTGATCAGAGATGCAGCCAAGAGGCCCATGATCACTCTGGATGAACTGCAGAGATCTACAGCTGAGGTGGGACTCTGTCCATAGGACAACAATCAGTCGTATATTGCACAAATCTGGCCTTTATGGAAGAGTGGCAAGAAGAAAGCCATTTCTTAAAGATATCCATAAAAAGTGTTGTTTAAAGTTTGCCACAAGCCACCTGGGAGACACATCAAACATGTGGAAGAAGGTGCTCTGGTCAGATGAAACCAAAATTGAACTTTTTGGCAACAATGCAAAACGTTATGTTTGGCGTAAAAGCAACACAGCTGAACACACCATCCCCACTGTCAAACATGGTGGTGGCAGCATCATGGTTTGGGCCTGCTTTTCTTCAGCAGGGACAGGGAAGATGGTTAAAATTGATGGGAAGATGGATGGAGCCAAATACAGGACCATTCTGGAAGAAAACCTGATGGAGTCTGCAAAAGACCTGAGACTGGGACAGAGATTTGTCTTCCAACAAGACAATGATCCAAAACATAAAGCAAAATCTACAATGGAATGGTTCAAAAATAAACATATCCAGGTGTTAGAATGGCCAAGTCAAAGTCCAGACCTGAATCCAATCGAGAATCTGTGGAAAGAACTGAAAACTGCTATTCACAAATGCTCTCCATCCAACCTCACTGAGCTCGAGCTGTTTTGCAAGGAGGAATGGGAAAAAATTGTCAGTCTCTCGATGTGCAAAACTGATAGAGACATACCCCAAGTGACTTACAGCTGTAATCGCAGCAAAAGGTGGCGCTACAAAGTATTAATTTAAGGGGGCTGAATAATTTTGCACGCCCAATTTTTCAGTTTTTGATTTGTTAAAAAAGGTTGAAATATCCAATAAATGTCGTTCCACTTCATGATTGTGTCCCACTTGTTGTTGATTCTTCACAAAAAAATACAGTTTTATATCTTTATGTTTGAAGCCTGAAATGTGGCAAAAGGTCGCAAAGTTCAAGGTTGCTGAATACTTTCGCAAGGCACTGTATATATATATATATATAGACACACACACACGTGTTTCTGCATTCATTTTTTAAAAATCTGTATCGATGTAATCCTTCCATACTGTATGTAATAGTTATCTGTTTATAATGTATTTTTGATACAGCACAATCAAAATTCCTAAATAAAATGTATTTTATTACTTTACTAACAGATCTCTTTTTGGTGCTCTCCAGCTCATCCAGTTCATCCTCCGTCCTACTGATGAGTTCCCTCAGCTCCTCTAGACTGGTGCACACCAACTGAAGAGCGAGGGACAAATCAGCACTCATGGATTCAAATTGCATATCAATTCATATTCCATATTTTGCATCAAAAACAAACAAACTGTGGGGTTTACCCTGAATGCAGGTTGAACTGGGAGTTGAGGTTTCTTTTTTGAAGCCAGCTTCCTGGACTTAAGCTTTCTTCCTGCGAAGGGGAAGAAGATTATTCTATTGAGTAATTCAGACAAGGGGGGGGCAAAGCATTATAAACAAGATTACATCTCTTTAGGGCTGACCCAGTTTAGTCGACTGGTTGATTGTTTGGTCGACCGAGATTTCATTAGTCGAGCAGTTGCAACATACATTACATATAGTACCAGTCAAAAGTTGACACCTACTCATTCAAGAGCCTTTATTTGTACTATTTTCTACATTGTAGAATAATAGCGACGACATCAAAAATATGAAATAACACATGTAGTAACCAAAAAATAAAAAACTGTTAAACAAATATTTTATATTTGAGATTCCTCAAATAGCCACCCTTTGCACACTCTTGGCATTCTCTCAACCAGCTTGACCTGGAATGCTTTCCCAACAGTCTTGAAGGAGTTCCCACATATGCTGAGCAATTGTTGGCTCCTTTTCCTTCACTCTGCGGTCCAAGTCATCCCAAACCATCTCAATTGGGTTGAGGTCGGGTGATTGTGGAGGCCAGGTCATCTGATGCAGCATTCCATCACTCTCCTTCTTGGTCAAATAGCCCTTACACAGCCTGGAGGTGTGTTGGGTCATTGTCACGTTGAAAAACAAATGATAGTCCCACTAAGCCCAAACCAGATGGGATGGCGTATTGCTGCAGAATGTTGTGGAAGCCATGCTGGTTAAGTGTGCCTTTGAATTCTAAATAAATGACAGACAGTGTTAACAGCAAAGAACCCCCACACCCTAACACCTCCTCCTCCATGCTTTACGGTGGGAAATACACATGCAGATATCATCTGGTCACCCACACCGCATCTCACAAAGACATAGCAAAAATCTGAAATTTGGACACCTTTCCCTCAACATGATCAAGACAAAGGAGATGATTGTGGACAACAGGAACAGGAGGAATAAGCAGTACAGCCCAGTACATCACTGGTGCCAAGCCTCCTGCCATCCCGGACCTCTATACCAGGCGGTGTCAGAGGAAGGCCCTAAAAATTGTCAGACTCCAGCCACCCTAATAGACTGTTCTCCTTGCTACCGCACGGCAAGCGGTACAGGAGCGCCAAGTCTTGGTCCAAGAGGTTTCTAAACAGCTTCTACCCCCCAAGCCATAAGACTCCTGTACATCTAATCAAATGGCTACCCAGACTATTTGCATTGCCCCCCCCCCCCTTCTTCACTGCTGCTACTCTCTGTTATTATCTTTGCATAGTCACTTTAATAACTACCTACATGTACAATACCGGTACCCCTGTATATAGCCCTGATATTGTTATTTACTGCTGCTATTTAAATATTTGTTATTCTTATCTCTTACTTTTTGGGGGGTATTTTCTTAAATGCACTGTTGGTTAAGGGCTTGTAAGTACGCATTTCACTGTATTCAGCGCATGTGACAAATACAATTTGATTTGATTTATAAAAATGGTGTACAAGACAGCTGTCTGATTCACGCCTGTCTGAGTGGACTAATCCATTGTGGAGGCCTTGGTGATGGAACAGTCCATCACTAAAACGTGCTTATATACTGTAGGCTACTGTATCAATCGATCATTCATTCATTCATTAATTTGTTCAGGTCATCACACAGCATACGAGTCATTCATGATTTAAAATATAATCAAGCATTTTAGTTTTAAAATAAAATAAAGCGAGTCTGGAATAATTAGCTTAAATAATAAATAAACCAATCCATTTCGGGAAATTGCATTCACGAGTGAATGAGACTGTTTTTAGTCTTTTCTGTAATAAAGGCTTGACAAAAAAAACATTACAACAGACTCTGGTATGCTTATAATTTATTTAGTGTTGTTTAAACTGTTCCAAACAGTCAGAAAAGGTTTATTGTAATCTAACAGCATCTGTTTGGAAACATAATACGCAGACAAAGCTTGTTCCTTACCTTCTTTTTCTTCATCTCCAGTATTTAACAACTAGTCACATTTATTCCACACATCTGACTTCCCCTTTACTTCCTGAGAAACCAGTACACATTCCCCCATCTCCAGTTTGTCACATCCTCTGCATCCATTTTGCTGTTACGGTGTTCAGAGTTTGTTGTAACCAATTTATTGATGTGATTATGATATGCTATAGGTCAGGCCCTGTCGTTAACATGCATGAGATGCATACGTGTCACGTAGAGAGAGCAAAGGGGTTGAGGGAATAGGGAATGTTTTTCCTAAACAAATGAGGGATTTCTGTAACAAAACTTCTCAGTCAGAAATGTCTGTAATTATGTTACAGCTTCAGCAACACAGACAGCATGATAAACACTGTTGATGTTCTGTGGTGGTCGCTGCAACAGGGAGGAGAGAGAAACGGTTGCTCGTCACACAGTCACCCGCTGTCATGTTTTTTACCACAGTGCAGCAAGTCTGAGCCTGGCCAGGCACAATCAAATCAATTGCTGGTCGGACTCCCTCTAGTCATTTATGCGTCTTAATTATTTAATCAAACAGTGTGCATAAAGCATCAGACAAGCTCAGTGAATATAGTTGATTTGATTAACACACATAGGATGTGTCTAAATGGAAAAATACACATTTAAAAATCGATTGCTCGAAAGAACAGATGACTCTTGGTCGACCAAGATTTATTTTTGGGGGGTTGGGGACAGCCATACATCATCATTGAACAAGTACCAAGTCTCTCAGCTGTGATTTTACATAGGCCTAATTTAGCCTAACAAAACGTCAAATATTGATTTACAAGACAGTTATTCCTTTTCCTTACCCATTTTTCGTTTTTTCCTCTTGTCCTTTCTCTTGATGGTGGTCGCAGCTCTCCTGACAGTGGATTTAGCTGCCTTGGCCTTACAGAGTGGGCTCCTGTCTGATCTGCGCTGCCCACCTGCTGCACATAGTTCCCCCAATTCCCTCGCTTTCTTCCTTTTCATTTTCTTAGCCCGAATCCTGTCTATCCTATTCTCTGTCACGTTCACCTTGCGTGGGTGGCCAGCACCAGAGGGTGACGTTGTTGATTTCTTGTCTGTGGCACAATGGCAGCAATGGTTGTCCTGTGACTTTGTCCCCATTTCGGAGAAACATTTTGGACAACATCTTTGTCCCTCAGAGAGTTCGTTCCTGTCCACTTTAACACAGACATCAGTCAGTCTCATGGGTATAGTAACACCAGGCCTGCTGGTATATGTTGCCCTAGCAGGGCGAGCAGGGGACTTCCCTGTATAGCAGTGTTCCCCCACACTGAGACGCGGCTCACATGACCCTGATGATACGTCTGATCCCTCTTCCTGCTTCACCATTCGTCTATTAGGCCTATATTCCAATTCCTGTGGCTCTTCCTTCACACTCCCTCTGCCCACTAAGTCCTTGATAGTTGAAGAGGGCCCAGTTGAGCCAGTGAGTCTGTTCTGATTAGTAGGCTTACAGTCCTCCTCATCCTCCACTCCCCGTGTGTGAAATTGCCCAGTTCCACCCCTGCACATGTCCCCTTTAACCCTCCCACTACTCTGTCTGTCAGAACTAAGTTTCTCCTCTGACTCCTCCTCCATTGAAACCAGGTGCTCAGAGTCCTCTGATAGCCCCTCGTCAGGCTCCACCCTCTTCACCCAGACAGCTGGTAAGGGGAAGTCAGAGGGCATGCTGACACTCTGGCAGTAGATGCGTAGGTCCGCCCCGCAGAAATGCGGAAAGTGTATGTAGGCGTTCTCGTTCCCGTCGTAGCCCAGGATGGACTCTCGGCACTCGTGGATGGGTTGGCCCAGCACAGCGTCCTGTACGTCCTTCTGGGTCTCGTATACGTTGTCACACAGGCCTTTGAGCAGCCACACACGCTGAATGAAGGGTAAGAGATGGAAGGGGTTCTCCTCCAGGGGGCTAACCACCCCAACTGTCCTGAAGAACTGATGGGATAGGCCCAGCTGCTCAGCCATCCACCCCTGGTCCTCCGCCGTACCCATGGCATAGTACCAGCCTTGCACCCTCTGGCGGAGCTCGGACTCCCAGCGGCAGTAGGTGAGGGCTGGGCGACGGTGGAGCGTCCCGCTCCTCTGGGGCGGGCAAAGAAGTGAACTCATGATCTTGGAGAGGAAGATGCTGCAGCGAGGCATGAGGAGGCACCGCTCCAGCTCAAAGAACACTATCTCTGGGAGGTTGAGAGCTGCCTGGGCCAGGCAGAGGAAGTGGCCGATGGCAGGGAGTTCCCACATGGTCTTCAAGGGGGTCTGGGAGGCCTGGGAGAGAAGAGTGCACTCCCACTCCTCCACCTCCTTGGCTGAGGTCTCCTCCGCCTCCTTCTTATCTAGCTCCCGCTGCCTACAATCAGAAATGAAGGATGAGTTTATGAACCAGATGTCCTACTAAACACAAACAATCACAGCCATAGTCATAGACAGAATGAAAAATTATTTTAAATGTTTAATGTAATTATATTGTCACAGTTGTCAGGATTAAGCAGTCTATGGAATGTTCAAGTTTTATTCTGACCAAGGAGGAAGTGTGAACATAGAAAACCCTCAGGCACTGGAACATTCCATTCATATCTTACCTCTTCTCTTCCTTGACTCTCTGCTGCTCCTCCAGCCTGAGTGCCTGGACCATGATGGACTCATTTCCCCCCACTGTGATCATAGCCAGGCTGCGAGGCACTGTCCTCCGTCTGGTAGAGGTGCCTACGGGCCCCCTCTCATCCTCTGTCCCCAAACGACCCTTGGAGGTCACTGCCAGAGTGGTCTTCTCTCGCAGCGTCCTGGTTGGGTAGGTGGATACAGACACAGCATCATAGGGCTAGTTAGGGTCCCAGTCATTTCATCAAGGGTCCTGGATGAAACAGACACTACTGATGTTTGAAAATGTTTTACTTTTAGTTACTACTACAACAGCAACTGAAGAAAGAATACATACCATTGAATGTGTGCATTTTAAATGTGGATGAATGAATGTACAATATGTAGGCTGTGTCATGAATACTTGAATATATATACACCATGCATTCGGAAAGTATTCAGATCCATTGACTATTTCCCACATTTTGTATTCAGACTCTTTGCTATGAGACTCGAAATCGAGCTTAGGTGCATCCTGTTTCCATTGATCAACCTTGAGATGTTTCTACAACTTGATTGGAGTCCACCTGTGGTAAATTCAATTCATTGGACATGATTTGGAAAGGCACACACCTGTCTATATAAGGTCCCACAGTTGACAGTGCACGTCTGAGCAAAAACCAAGCCATGAGGTCGAAGGAATTGTCCATAGAGCTCCGAGCCAGGATTTTGTCGAGGCACAGATCTGGGGAAGGGTACCAAAACATTTCAGCAGCATTAAAGGTCCTGATGAACACAGTGGCCTCCATCATTCTTAAATGGAAGAAGCTTGGAATCGTCAAGATTCTTCCTAGAGCTGGCCGCCCGGCCAAACTGAGCAATCGGGGGAGAAGGGCCTCGTTAGTCAGGTGACCAAGAACCCCATAGTCACTCTGACAGAGCTCCCGAGTTCCTCTGTGGAGATGGGACAACCATCTTTGCAGCACTAAGCCAATCAGGCCTTTACAGTAGTGGCCAGACAGAAACCTCTCCTCCGTAAGGCACCTAAAGGACTCTCGGGAACATGAGAAAAAATATTATTTGGTCTGATGAAACCAAGATTGAATTAATTGGCCTGAATGCCAAGCGTCACGCCTGGAGGAAACTTGGCACCATCCCTGGCAGCATCAGACTATGGGGATGTTTTTCAGCAGCATGGAGACTAGTCAGGATCCTTGATGAAAACCTGCTCCAGAACGCTCAGGATTTCAGGCAAGGGAAAAGGTTCACCTTCCAACAGGACAACGACCCTAAGCACACAGCCAAGACAACACAGGAGTGGTTACGGGACAAGTCTCTGAATGTCCTTGAGTGACCCAGCCAGAGCCCGGACTTGAACCCGATCAAACATCTCTGGAGAGACCTGAAAATAGCTGTGCAGCGACGCTCCCCATACAACCAGACAGAGTTTGAGAGGATCTGCAGAGAAGAACGGGAGAAACTCTACAAACACAGGTGTGCCAAGCTAGTAGCGTCATACCCAAGAAGATTCAAGGCTGTAATCGCTGCCAAAGGTGCTTCAACAACGTTCTGAGTAAAGGATCTGAATATTTATGTAAATGTGATATTTCAATTTGTTTTATTTTTTTAGACTGTATATTTGCACAAAAAAAAAACTAAAAACCCGGGACAATTTAATCCATTTTAGAATAAGACTAACATAACAAAATGTGGAAAAATTTAAGGTGTCTGAATAGTTTCTGAATGCACTGTAGGTGTATGTAAGGCTTACCTTGACAGCAGTGTCAACTTTTGCTCAAGCATTATTTCCAATTTCTGTGCCTGTTTAGAGATCCAGTGGTCGACCCCATGGTGCCTGTAGCAGTTCTCTAGCATTAGCCTGAAGTCCGCTACAAACTCTGTGATTGTTTCATACTCCCGGCTAACAAACTTCTCCTCCATCCTTCTGAAACACATGGACTTCTTGAGGTGACCCCTGACCCAGTCAGTGTGTTTTTCAAGGCCAATGGGGTGCAAGAAGGGAGTCATAATGCCTTTGTGCTTTTCCAGAAGAAAGCCATTAAATATCCTATAGGCCTGCTGTAACTCATAGCTAAGGTCTTCTTCAACTGTAACTGTGGTAGGTATGCAGACCTCTGACAATGACAGTTCGTTTGAGATTTCAGGCACCCCATCATGTCTTAGTGCAGGATTATTAGTAGAACTACTGTGGGAAAGAACATAAACATTCTCCAGGGAGGTTCCATTGCGGAGTCCTCCTTTGATGCTGCGTTCAGTGCTGTGCCATTTGGAGTCTAATGATGATACAATGTGAACATTCTGGTTCTGAGATCCTGAACCCAGTTCATTCTGACAGTCTCGGTTGAGAAAAAATAAATTACTATTGTGGCTGTCCTTCTTGTCAGACAAGTCTTGCTGCTCCCCTGTGTCGTTTTGTGGCACCTTGGGTGGGTTAAAGGTTTCAGTTTGCACTTTCATGTTGCTGGCTGCCCTATATTTCAATAGGAGGTAGCTAATTAACTACTAAAAAAACAGACTCTTTTAGTGGCTAACCTTGTTAGCTAACCAGCTGACCGCAACCTAACATTGGTAAGCTTTCTTGCCATCTTTTTAAAAAAAATGCACAATTGGCAGTGGATATATTATATCCTGTCAATTACGTTGAGTCATTTCTCGTTTTGACTCTTCAAAAACATTCACCGGCACGTGCAAGAATGAGTTGACGTTACAGTTCTACCTAGCCAGCCAGCTACCTAGCCATCCAAACAGTAGTTAGTCCTAGCTAGCCAGCTACCTAGCTAGCCAAACAGTAGTTAGTCCTAGCTAGCCAGCCAGCTACCTAGCTAGCCAAACATTAGTTAGTCCTAGCTAGCCAGCCAAACAGTAGTTAGTCCTAGCTAGCCAGCCAAACAGTAGTTAGTCCTAGCTAGCCAACTACCTAGCTAGCCAAACAGTAGCTAGTCCTAGCTAGCTACTTATGATTTAGTTAACTAGACAGCATTGTGAGATACGTTATGAACGTTCGTTTGACAGCGAACATTGTTATTTGTTCATAAAAGTATTAGGTTGGGCTTATTTAGCTAATCCAGCACAAACTAATAAACATTAGTTGACAAGAGACAACGTGAAGTTAAACATTTGCCATATAGCTATTACCTAGTCTAACTTTGTTTTGATAAATTATCTGATGGGGCTGGTAGTCTAGATTCGAAATATAGCTAGGTCAATTTACAAGGCCATTACTCATACCTCACATCAGCGCTTTAAGGTCGCGTCCGATACAAGCGGTACAAACTGCTAGTTAGCTAGCCAACTTGTTAGCTAGCAGCTAGTTAGCCGGTGTTGTACAGGCAGTGTGGCTGTGTCTCCTTCACAGCCTATCATTGAACTCATTGTTTCCAGTCAGAGGCCTGCGTCTGCAGTGTCCGATGCAATGTTTTCAGGGAACATTTTAGGCAACACAGCGATGAATCCTTGCTATGATGAGCCAACGAAACCAGTTTAGCTAGAAAGATAGATAGCTAAATGAGAAGATCCATCAATTCAGCAAGCTTGCTGGGAAGCTAGTTAGCCGGTTAGCTAACAATTAATGTAAGTTATCTAACTTCAACATTTTTTCAAATTAAACTAGCATAAATCTAGATAGAGAACTTTCTAACTCAACTGAACAGTCTACAAAGTTAGCCAGGTATCGAGTCCGTTCCACCAGACAGGCTATGCTAGCTAGCTAGCTAGCTAACTAAATATTCCCCGAACGACGTTTCTTTGCATCGTCCTGGGTGCGTGTAAGTGTACACCCTGCCTGACGTAGTCGCGTGGCACAGATTTTTTTATTGGGGTTTCATAATACTGAGAGAGGACTTATTTCCCTCTTGCAATATAATTACTTTACCAATGTTAACGAATTGTTCAGACAAAATGTTGATGCATTTTAGGCACATTTGTATACCCTAAGATTACAAGGAGAGATGATGAGCCTTGGCAAGCACACTTTGTAATTCCAACCTGTCCTCTTCAAGTTATTACCTGCCTTTTTAAGCAGGTACAGGTGAAAAGCATGTCAGATGTCAATTTTACCACCGGCAATTAATGTGAGACTGAGATGAGTCAGTCAAGTTCTGCCACCGAACAAGTCAGTTAACCCACTGTTCCTAGGCCGTCATTGAAAATAAGAATTTGTTCTTAACTGACTTGCCTAGTTAAATAAAGGTAAAATAAATTTTACAAAATAATAAAGAAGTTCATCACTGGCTACATATATATATATATATTCTTCTATGCTATAATGGCGGTCCGCAAACAAACGTTAAAGTTGCATGCTGCCACTTACTGTCATGGAGTGTGTGGTCAATCACGGTTTACAACATTAAGGCCACATTTCTACATCCTCCTACCTAACTCAGCAATTCTGAGAAAATAAAAAAGAGCCCTAAGACCCCCCCCATCCCATCCAACCTCAATGACCCTACACTTCATACTTTCCCTCTCTTCATCATACTTATAACAATATAACAACACATGTTCCACTGTTTCATCGACCATACACTCCCGACACAAACTTTTCACATGCTTGCCAACCAGATGTAATGACGAGTTCAATGTACAATGTCCTAGGTCAATCGAGCAAACACCACCTCTTCCTTCCTAATATGACATTTGAATCTTGGTCCACCGACCTTTCTTTGGAGAGTATATAAATGCCAGCCCTTGTGCTCAGAGTACCATCTCTTCTGCCACACATCTATCAATATGTCTCTGATCTTACATTTGGCCTCACCTCTACCCAGTGGAACATTAATATTAATTATATAGTGTTTTAAAGCTCTTTTGGCTATCTGGTCTACAATTTCATTCCCTTCCACACCCAAATAGGCTGGGACCCAGCACAATCTCACTACCACACCCAGTCTCAATTCTCCATAAGAACAGAACGCCTCCAATAGCAGGTCACTCCTATTAGATTTTCCAGATGATAAACTATTCAATACAGATAGAGAATCTGAGCATACTATAATTCTGACAGGTTGTATGTCCTCCACCCACTGGAGGGCAACTTCCAATATTATATTTTCTCTACCAAGGTTAGATCAACAACAGGATCTGGTAGTAACCCACAGAGGGGCCAACTTCCAACTCCACAAACCACTCAAGCTTTCCAACTTTCCAACCAAAACCACTGCCATGTCTATTCCCAACAGTCATCTAGAACTGTAGCAATGGGAAGGACAATCTCACAGCCAGTCAGCCTAACCCAATAAGCTAATGACAATTTTTTATGCCATATATCCAAAGGCATCTCACCTGCCTCCAGGTAGTATGGCACATGCAGATGTTGATTTAAATGCACCAATACATATCCTTAAAGCTATATACTAGATTCTGTCCTGCTTCTGAAGACAAGTCTCGCCACTGTTCCATAAACGATACACCGCAATCAATTGTCAGTATGCATATTTTTTTACTTTATTTAACCAGGCAAGTCAGTTAAGAACAAATTCTTATTTTCAATGACAGCCTAGTGGGTTAACTGCCTGTTCAGGGGCAGAATGACAGATTTGTACCTTGTCAGCTCGGGGATTCGAACTTGCAACCTTCCGGTTACTAGTCCAACGCTCTAACCACTAGGCTACCCTGCCGCCCCATATAACACGAACGTCTAGCAACCCAAAGGTTGCAATATCAAATCTCATCATGGACAACTTTAGCATTTTAGCTAATTAGTAACTTTTCAACTACTTACTACCTTTTATCTACTTTGCAACTACTTAGCATGTTAGCTAACCCTTCTCCTAACCCTAACTTTAACCTTTTTAGCTAATCCTGCAACTAACCTTCACCTTTCTCTATGGTCTCTATGGTCCTCCGCCCCCCCTCAGAGAGGACATGAACACGGCAGAAATGTCTAGAGTGACAGGAAACTAGTTGTACAACTGGAGAAAAACATTCTCAGCCTCATTGCAAAATGTGTAGAATAGCATGAGATTACCTAGAAAATGTCACATTTTCCTCTCTGCCCCATGGCAATATGTGTAGAATTGCAGGAAATGTACTTTAAACAGCAACATCTTCTCTCAGCCTCCTCGAAAAAATGTGTAGAATAGCATGAGATTGGCTATAAAACTGCACATATTCTCTTTGGCCCATGGCAAAATGTGTAGAATTGCAGGAAATGTACTTTAAACAGCAACATCTTCTCTCAGCCTCCTCGAAAAAATTTGTAGAATAGCATGAGATTGGCTATAAAACTGCACATATTCTCTTTGGCCCATGGCAAAATGTGTAGAATTGTAGGAAGTTAGCAGTTTCCCAAAAAATGTAATAATTATTTGGTGTTGGGGGGGGCTTGCTCAGACCTTGCGGGGCTCCCTTGAAACTACAGCATGCCACTTAGATTAATCAGTTTATATAGGTTAGTGCTAGTTGACATCTGTAGAAGACCTACATACATGCACTACACTGCAGGCTACTGTTCAGTATTCAGAGGCTCAATAACTTTTCCAAATTCAATTTCATGCAGTCTATGGTTCAACCACTAGATGTCGATAGAGACCCACAGTAGTAGTAGAGCAGAGCTCAATCAATAGGTCTTTGGTCCAATTTATTCCAGGCAGGTTCCACTTCCAGTTTTGATGATACAAGACAGGTACTGTTGGCCACACCCACTAATTGCCAACACCTGATGCCAATTGTTTTATTTTAATTTAATTTAACATTTATTTAACTAGGAAAGTCAGTTAAGAACAAATTCCTATTTACAATGACGGCCTACCCCGGTTGTTAACAGTTTAGGTACAGTATTGCATTGAGAGAGCAAGTGTTAAGAGGATCAATTGTTGTCCATCTTATTGAGTATGGGCTGCTTTTTTTTCTCCCGTAAAAAAAAAAAAAACAC
This sequence comes from Oncorhynchus clarkii lewisi, assembly GCF_045791955.1. Lineage (NCBI taxonomy): Eukaryota > Metazoa > Chordata > Actinopteri > Salmoniformes > Salmonidae > Oncorhynchus > Oncorhynchus clarkii. The sequence continues at coordinate 12,908,902 of NC_092158.1, read as the reverse complement.
ATCTTCCCCCAACAGATACACAGATGACGCAATCTCTATTGCATTCTACACTGCCCTCTCCCACCTGGACAAGAGGAACACCTATGTGAGAATGCTGTTTTGGTATTTTATTAGGATCTCCATTAGCTGTTGCAAAAGCAGCAGCTACTCTTCCTGGGGTCCACACAAAACATGACATAATACAGAACATTCATAGAAAAGAACAGCTCAAGGACAGAACTGCATCCATGTTTTCTTAAAGGCACACGTAGCCTACATATCAATACATACACACAAACTATCTAGATCAAATAGGAGAGCGGCGTTGTGCTATGAGGTATTGCTTTATCTTTTTTTTTTGAAAGCAGGTTTACTGTTTATTTGAACAATATGAGTTGGAACAGAGCTTAAAGTTCCTCGGTGTCCACATCATTAAGGAATTAACATGGGCCACACACCAACACATGAAGAAGGCATGATAATGCCTCTCCCCTCTCAGGAGGCTGAAAATATTTGGCATAGGCCCTCACATCCTCAGTTCTACAGCTGCACCATTGAGAGCATCTTGACTGGCTGCATCGCCGCTTGGTATGTCAACTGCTTGGCATCTGACCGCAAGCTGCTACAAAGGGTAGTGCGTAAAACCCAGTAAATCACTGGGGCCCAAGCTCCGTGCCATCCAGGACCTCTAAACTGTACCAGACAGTGTCAGAGGAAGGCCCTAAAAATTGTCAAAGACCCCAGCCACCCTAGTCATAGACTGTTCTCTCTGCTATTGCATGCAAGCGGTACCGATGCACCAAAGCTGGCACGAACAGGACCCTGAACAGCTACTACCCTCAAGCCATAAGACTGCTAGTTAGTTAAACAAATACAGTGCATTCAGAAAGTATTCAGACCTTTTGACTTTTTCCACAATGTTACATTACAGCTTTATTCTAAAATTGATTTTTTTTTAAATGTATTCTCATCTACACATAATACCCCATAAAGACAAAACAAAAAGTTTATACATTTTTGTACATGTCTTCAAACATTACATTTATTCAGACCCTTTACTCAGTATTTTGTTGAAACACCTTTGGCAGAGACTACAGATTCGAGTCTTCTTGGGTATGATGCTACAAGCTTGGCACACCTGTATTTGGGGAGTTTCTCCAATTCTTCTCTACAGATCCTCTGAAGCTCTGATAGGGATGGTGCCAGGTTTCCTCCAGACATGACGCTTGGCATTCAGGCCAAAGTGTTCAACCTTGGTTTCATCAGACCAGAGAATCTTGTTTCTCATGGTCTGAGAGTCCTTTCGGTGTTTTTTGGCAAACTCCAAGCAGGCTGTCGTGTGCCTCTTTACTAAGTGGCAGCTTCTACCATAAAGGCCTGATTGGTGGAGTGCTGCAGGGAAGGTTTTCCTTCTGGAAGGTTCTCCCATCTCCACAGAGGAACTCTGGAGCTCTGTCAGAGTGACAGTCGGGTTCTTGGTCACCTCCCTTACCAAGGCCCTTCTCTCCCGATTGCTCAATTTGGCCAGGCAGCAAGCTCTAGAAAGAGTGTTGGAGGTTCCAAAATTCTTCCATTTTAAGAATGATGGAGGCCACTGTGTTCTTGGGGACCTTCAATGCTGCAGAAATGTTTTGGTACCCTTCCTCAGATCTGTGCCTCGACACAATCCTGTCTCAGAGCTCTACGGACAATTCCTTCAACCTCATGGCTTGGTTTTTGCTCTGACATGCACTGTCAACTGTGGGACCTTATAAAGGCAGGTGTGTGCCTTTCCAAATCATGTCCAATCAATTGAATTTACCACAGCTGGACTCCAATCAAGTTGTAGAAACATCTCAAGGTTGATCAATGGAAACAGGATGCACCTTAGCTCATTTTCATGCCTCATAACAAAGAGTCTGAATACTTATGTAAATAAGGTATTTCTGTTTTTTATTTTTAATACATTTGCTAACATTTCTAAAAACCTGCTTTCACTTTGTCATTATGGGGTATTAGGGCAAGATCGAGGAGGAAAAAGTTAATTTAATCAATTTTAGATTAAGGCTGTAACGTAACAAAATGTGGAAAAGGCAAGGGGTCTGAATACTTCCCGAATGCACTGTAGATACTCTAGTCTATTAGCCACATTATGACTGTCCTTGCTAGTTACTGTAGCTACCTGGACTATCTGCATTGACCCCTTTTGATCGATGCCTTAATTTGACAATGACCACGGTGTACATTGCACATTCTAAAAAAAAAGGTGAGATATACCAGAGCTTTGAGAGAAAGGAGATAGGAATCCCACTGGACAATGAATGGAGAAACGTATAACGCACCTCCCAGCAGACTGTCAACCAATTGTGCTCACGTTGTTACTTTGTTGCTAAACTAATTGTCAGGCCATCTGTTCTAAAAGTTGAGAAACCTAACTATTTTCCTCAAGTGTGTAATGTCCCGATTCCAAAGCTATATGACATTACAGAGAACAAGTTCATTATTTCACATCTCAGAAAATATTTGCAATGCTGTACTTCATGAAATTATCGCTAATGTTTTAAAAAAAAACTAAGGTGCGTAAAGATGGAGGAATTCAGATTTAAAAAAATGTTTTTTGGGTGGAGGAATTCAGATATGACGTCATTGTTTTCAGCACTACCCACAGTCCTTAAACTATGGCTCCCAAATTTAACAAACGGTGCCAGTAAATCAGCTCAATCTACTTTTTAGTATACTGTGCTTTGTACAAAAGGATAACGGAGAGCACTGTACAATAAGGCGAATTGAGAAAACAAGGCATTTTAGGTAAGTACATGAGGGTAGCCATCTTTATACACCTTAGTTATTAGCCATCTTTATACACCTATGTTATTGACTCCCATTCCCTACTTGAAGGAGAGCTTTCCTTGTCCCAGAATCGCCCAGAATGCACCGTGCGGCCCATTGACGACGCATGGGCAATTTACACCATGGGCGTTAATACGATTCCAATGGAGTATCTCTGGATATACTGACATCCGTTGGCTGGTTTCCTGTATTTGCATGCCCACAAAAAAAGGGTATTCACTAGTTACACCGTTCATAAAGTCATAAACCCCGCCCATTTTTACAATTAATCTTAAAATGTCATTCTAAACCTTACCTTAACCACAATGTTAACGTTATGCTTAACCCTAATCTTAAATTAAGACCAAAAAACAAATGTTTTGTTTTCATTTTTTTTGCGACATATTGCCAATTTTGACTTAGTCTGCGCTATCTAGTGGAAACTACAAAAAAGGGGCCCTGCGTCTTTAACGGCAAATTGTACTGAATTTTATTTCGCGAGATTTGCTTGGCGCGGTGACCCATGTGAGCGACACCTCCTGCAAGAATCATTCTCCCCTGCAGAGGAAAAGGCTATGGAGTGCTGAACGTTTTCACTGTTATTCCCCTTTCCCCCCAAGCCCCTGTATTTGTTGTGATTAGATTTCTGTAACCTTTTTGGTGGCTATCGGGCGGTGGAACGATGTGGATTCAAATTCGGACCATAGACGGAAAGGAGACACGAACCATTGAGGATCTTTCCAGGCTGACCAAAATTGAGTCTCTGAGGCTGAAAATTCAAGATATCTTCAATGTAAACCCTGGACAACAACGGTTATTCTATCGGGGCAAACAGGTAGATGTCTCACCTATGGCCATCGTAACAGTTGTTTGTTTACGTTGCAGGATTAAGTGTCAGGCTGCTAACGTTGTACTTAATACCGGAGCTTCCTGTTTTGAAGGGAATTCGCCAACAGTTCTTGCGCAAGAACCAAGAGGACGCACTCTGCCAGTGATATTAATTTGCTGCTGTTGTCCCCATTCATGCTTTATCTACTGTTGGATACATTGTTGCAGCGTTTTCAGTTGGCTTATTTAAAATGCAATCGCCAACACTTGAGCTAGAGAGCTGAGAAATGGCGTATACTTCCTGGTATTTTTTTTCTCCAGATATTTAGTGTCGGGAAGGAAGTGGAAAATGTCCATTCAGATCCAATTACCAATTAGATCTTTAATTTTCTTATATTTTGGATAGGTGGGCATATTTTATATAATTACCCCGTAATAGGTTGAAAACGCGGCGGAATCATGTTTGCAAAAACATCTGGGATCTTTACTAATGTTTCATTGCCTTTCATATTCATGCGGCATGTGATTGTATGATGCATTTGTTTACGCTTAGGATGCGTTGCTCCACGTGCATTGCCATCCAGTGAAGTGCAGTGTTTACACCCGCGCGCTACTGGTTTGACACCCTCGACGTCACTGCATAGTGAACACGGTGGTTAGGCTTTCTAGTGAAATATGCTACGGTCAGAGTAAGCATGATTACTTTGTTTCCCCCATATTCTGCATGTACATGTCAATCTTAAATACTTAGTGATATATTGAATACTGTCTTTCAAATTTAGTATGAGTTAGATAAGAGGTTCTGCTGGACAATTACTCCTGGGGATTCTAGACAATTTTCTTTAAAAATGTAACCTTTATTTAACTAGGCAAGTCGGTCAAGAACAAATTCTTATTTACTATGATTGCCTACCTGTGGGGCAGAACCTTTCGGTTACTGGCCCAACGCTCTAACCACTGCTCTAACCACTAGGCTACCTGTAGTTCTAGACAATACTCCTGGGGATTCTAGACCGTACTCCTGGGGATTCTAGACAAGTACTCCTGGGGATTCTAGACAAGTACTCCTGGGGATTCTAGAAGCTGAAGTGGAGTAACACATTTTCTCTCATTAACGTTACCTCTTTTACAATAGGACATTGATCAGTCAGTGCAACATTGTATTTTCTGTAGACTTCACATAATGCCTTGTCATAATTTCAGTGTTTGTGAAGGTCCATTTTTTAGGGCTCTGTTTACAATGTAGTAATAATGATTGGCTGCTTGAGTGTTGTCAGAATAGATGTACACCCACCTACAACCACCTAATGACTCAAAATGCAGGCAGTTAAGAAAAACACTGGCAATGCGGTTGGCGACAAATCCTGTTCAGTCCTACTGCCCATGTAATGGCCATTAAGTCCTCTCCTGTGTGTGTCAAACCACATTGTATTTGTTACATGCTTCGTAAACAGCAGGTGTAGACTAACAGCGAAATGCTTACTTCGGGCCCTTCCCAACAATGCAGAGAGAAATAATCTAAAAATAATAACACAAGGAATAAATGCACAATGAGTAATAACTTGGCTTCATACACGGGGTACCAGTACTGAGTTGATGTGCAGGGTTATGAGGTAATTGTGGTAGATATGTACATATATGTAGAGGTAAAGTGACTAGGCAACAGGATAGATAATAAACAGTAGCAGGAGCGAGTCAAGAGTTAGTGCAAAAAGGATCAATAGTTACCCAAAAAGCTACCCGGACTAACTATTTAGCAGTATTATGGCTTGGGGGTAGAGAGAGAGAGAGAGAGTGTGTGTGTGTGTGACACCCACTTCATAATTGGCGGTAATCTGAGTAATCAGATGTAGAATGCTGGGAGGAGGAGGCTGTAGTCAGACAGTTAATCGTCTGAGCGCTATGTCCCTGTGTGCTTCTCAAATGGCACCCTGTTTCTTATGTAGTACATTACTTTTGATCACAACCCGTATGCACTAGGTAGAGAATAAGGAGCCATTTGGGACACTACCTGCGTGGGGAATAATTAAAGTTGGAATAATGACTCGACAGGCACCCTGTAAAGAGAATACTGCTTTTCTATTATCAGATAATACACTTTAATCACACCATTTTATTCTAGTTATTTGATTTACCATAGAAATGACTTCCTTTTTGAAGGCCAGTTAGCCATCCTTAAATCCTAGGCCCCACTTCTACATTTCATCTGTAAATAAATCAACAAAAGCAGAATCGTGTCTGGCATTGAAAATAAATAGGTTGATTTTGTCTTCTTCTTCTTCTTCTTCTTATTATTACATGAAGTTGAAATTGTTTTGTCTCTGCACATGCATGCTTGGGGAGGGATTCCATTCCTGCGGAAGTCGTTCGTTGCTGTATAATGTTGTACAGCATGAGGTGTCGGCCATTTTGCATTTTTTGAATGAAGAATCTCTCCATGTGTTTGTCTGTGTAGAGGAAACATGGGACGTGGCCACACCAAGCCTACTTTTTTGTGGAGAGTAAGCGACTACTTAATTTTTTTATTTGACCTTTTATTTAGGCAAGTCAGTTAATTAAGAAAAAAATCTTATTTTCAATGACGGCCTAGGAACAGTGGCAGAACGACAGGGGCAGGACGACAGATTGTCAGCTCGGGGGTTTGAACTTCCAACCTTCCGGTTACTAGTCCAACGCTCTAACCACTAGGCCACCCTGACTAAGGAGGTTCCATGTTATAAAGTGAATTTAAACAACAAAAGACCTGCACTTGGTTAGCTTTGACAGGGGTGTTCAGTTGACAGCCCACATATGTTTCATCACCGTGTGATTTATGCATGGCTGTCTGTTTTCTAAGGAAACTATGGTTTTCTCTTCATGCATTTCCATACAGTTTTCCCACTATCCTTTTTATTTATGCCTAGTTAATGATGATGATGATGATACATAATGTGTCATTTAGCAGATGCTTTTATCCAACACGACTTAGTCATGCGTGCATACATTTTTTGATGTACAGGTGCTCCCGGGAATCGAACCCACTATCCTGGCGTTGCAAGCACTATGTTCTACCAAATGAGCTTCAGAGGACCACAATATGTGCTAGGCTATGGTTTTGAGGGTTATGAGGCTTATTATACAAGAAGACCCTTGGGTTTCAGTTCTCATTTTGTGGAGTACTGTTGTACTGTAGTATAGTTGTAATGTAGTACTGTAGTGAACACCTGGTAGTACAGTAATGTACTGTAGTAAAGTTGTAGTGTAGGTCTACTAGGACAGTAATGTAATGTAAAGTAGTGTAGGTCTAGTAGTATAGTTGTACTGTAGTATAGTTGTAGTGTAGTACAGTAATGTACTGTAGGAAAGTTGTACTGTAATACTGTAGTGTAGGCCTAGTTGTACTGTAGTAAAGTTGTAGTGTAGTACAGTTATGTACTGTAGGAAAGTTGTAATGTAATACTGTAGTGTAGGCCTAGTAGTACTGTAGTAAAGTTGTACTGTAATACTGTAGTGTAGTACAGTTATGTACTGTAGTAAAGTTGTACTGTAATACTGTAGTGTAGTACAGTAATGTACTGTAGTAAAGTTGTACTGTAATAGTGTAGTACAGTAATGTACTTTTATTTCCTCTGCCTCGTAGGAAAGCAGGCAGGGTGGGTGGGGGATTTCCACGTGTGAAGAAATGTGAAGAATGAGCCACTCACAGTACCGACTACCGAAACACTGTTAGAATATGCTGCCGGAGGAGACCCGTTCAACTCATTCAATATCAAAATGGCGTCGTTTCAGACCTAGTTCAATGCATTGACTGACTCTGTCCTTGTGTTTGAAGATGGTTAATTTTACAGAGCCACAGTGGTCTTGTAAGTCTGTGGTAAAGGTACCTTTTCTAGTCTTTATAGTACCTGCCTAACAGTCACCCACTTTCTCTTACATAGGAATACAGTCACCATTGCCATTCTCTTTCAGATCAGAACATGCCGTCTCATCACACTCAAGGCTTGTGATTGGCTGGTTTTGAATTATGCTCCCTGTCTATTGGCGAGTGAGTGTTGCTCAGAGTGTTTGAAGGTCAGGCAGTAGTATTTCACTGTTCGAGTTGTAATGACCTTTTCAGTGCCAAAAAAAAACACTTGTATGTCTGGAATGTTATAAATGCTCCCAAATGCGAGAAAATACCGATCAACTGTTTTTCATAAACATAAATACACACACAATGTTTTCAACACGACAGACTAATAAACCGCGACACATTTTCTCTGTTGGAAAACCCAGGGCATTCGTTCAGTTATCTTGGTACTGCTCAGAGGCATTGAGGGCTTTGTAAGAACCGGTTCCATCGTTGTCCAGGGTTTTGGGGGACAGGGATAAGAGTGAGCTGCAGTCCGCCATGCGTACAGGCACGCCCAGGTTAGGGCTGGGCTGGCTGAAGGTTTGAAGCCTGTCGTCTGACAGGGCTGAGGGCACTTGAATCCATTTACATAGTGCTTCTTGCCTGCAGTGGAGGCAGTTTAATAACCTGATGAAAGTTGGTGTCCTTTATGAGTTAAGAAACAGTGTGCCATTTTAAGAAGCGACAGTTGAGGTAGATCAATGTAGTCCATGGTCGTGTTCGTAAGGGCACACTGTAATAAGACGTTTTCAAAGCATTTTGTAACAGAAAACAACAATGAGCATTAGATAGTCCCTCTCCTTTTTCTTCCATTTTGTGCCACCTGAACACAACCCAGTATTCTGTGATTCCTGTAGGTCAAAGGTCAGAGTAATTGTTACATTGTAGGAATTGGTGTGGGTTTTCAGAGAGAGGTCAGTGTGAAATGGGAGTAGGAGGGAATCAATCCAAAGCTTTAGGTGTTTTATTGTGCCTATCTTTTCTGCTGTCCTGCCATAGAGAACACCTTACAGACACTGTGCTTTTGGACAATAAATCAATTGGATGTTGGTAACCACAAACCTAGCTCTGGCTTATATAATAAACACAATAACATTCAAGTCTTTAAAAAAAAGTGTTACATGTAAATATTCTAGTTTAGTCCAAGTTTAGCCATTTCTATGTTCAAATACCCTGCACGTGGATTTAGATTTTAGGATTTTCGGTCATCACAGTATTCGCACGGTCCAGTCTAGTTCTTCTGTTGGTGGTTCCATCAGCGGCGACACTATGTTGAAGCCTGTGTGTTCTTAATTTGAATAGCAGCTAGCTACAGAAACTGTGCCGCGGTTGTTGGTAATGCAAGGAGCACTTTCCTTTTCACTGTACCAGACCGGTTTGTCAAAAACGCAGGGTCCTGCTTTACAAACACAATGGCTAGGAAGAAACGAGGTTTGGCGGGTTGGGGGGGAGAGCAAGCCGCACCGAGCCAAATCAAGTCGACTTCTTTTTGTCCATGTATTTACTAGAGCTAAAGAATGGAATCTATTTGAGGAAAAAATGACTGTGTTCTGTATAGATGACTAAATACTGCAGAGTTTGGGTACACTCTAGATGTCCAATTCCATGTCAGTGTTTTGGGCTGCTTGGGGCCGGGGTGTTCGCTCTTGATAAGAAACGTGACCTTGTTCTTTTTGTTTTTTTCCCCTATTGCTCCCCTCTTTGGCAGTCTAGCGGGCGGTAGGCGAGGGGTGGGTTGGGCGCGGGATGGGCCGTGGGGGATGGGGTACGGAGCAGGAGCACTGTGTGTGTGTTGGGCGTTTTCTAACTTATCCCAGAATTACTTTCTCCCTGCCAGGCTGACTGTGGCTCTCTAGTCTCTCATCACACAACTGACTCTATAGACTAGTCTCTCACCACTGACTCTATAGACTAGTCTCTCATCACCACACTGACTCTATAGACTAGTCTCTCACCACTGACTCTATAGACTAGTCTCCACCACCCCACTGACTCTATAGACTAGTCTCTCACCACTGACTCTATAGACTAGTCTCTCACCACTGACTCTAGACTAGTCTCTCATCACCCCACTGACTCTATAGACTAGTCTCTCACCACTGACTCTATAGACTAGTCTCTCATCACCACACTGACTCTATAGACTAGTCTCTCACCACTGACTCTATAGACTAGTCTCTCACCACTGACTCTATAGACTAGTCTCTCACCACTGACTCTAGACTAGTCTCTCATCACCACACTGACTCTATAGACTAGTCTCTCACCACTGACTCTATAGACTAGTCTCTCACCACTGACTCTATAGACTAGTCTCTCACCACTGACTCTATAGACTAGTCTCTCATCACCACACTGACTCTATAGACTAGTCTCTCATCACCACACTGACTCTATAGACTAGTCTCTCACCACCGGCCCCACTGACTCTATAGACTAGTCTCTCACCACTGTGACTCTATAGACTAGTATCTCACCACTGACTCTATAGACTAGTCTCTTGCCACTGACTCTATAGACTAGTCTCTCATCACCCCACTGACTGACTATAGACTAGTATCTCACCACTGACTCTATAGACTAGTCTCTCATCACCCCACTGACTCTATAGACTAGTCTCTCATCACCCCACTGACTCTATAGACTAGTCTCTCATCACCCCACTGACTGACTCTATAGACTAGTCTCTCATCACCCCACTGACTGACTCTATAGACTAGTATCTCACCACTGACTCTATAGACTAGTCTCTCACCGCCCCACTGACTCTATAGACTAGTCTCTCACCGCCCCACTGACTCTATAGACTAGTCTCTCATCACCGCCCCACTGACTCTATGGACTAGTCTCTCACCACCCAACTAATTGGTATGGTTTTGCACCTTTGTTGCGTTAGGGAAATTAATCGTCACACATACAACAGCCCTGACTCACTTATAAAAATACACACACACACACACTCAGCTGTGTGTACACACAAAACAAGTGCATTTTGGAAGCACAGTTCATATACTGATGCTTTGATAGGTTCCATGGCACCTTCCCCAATTCTGATAAAGGTTGATCCCAGGTGGTCCAATTCACTTAATTGGCAGATGCAGATAACCCCACAAGTACCATGGTAATAATATAAATATTCTGTCATTTTAATTCCATATACAGTACTTTTCTCTGTTGTGTTTTAAAATCATTGTGCGATGCCAAGTCATATCTGTCAGCCAAGATAGAATCTAATGGACTTTAAAAAAAAAAAACTTTTTCTCCCCAATTTCGTGGTATCCAATTGTTTAGTAGCTACTATCTTGTCTCATCGCTACAACTCCTGTACGGGCTCGGGAGAGACGAAGGTTGAAAGTCACAACCCAACCTAGCCGCACTGCTTCTTAACACAACGCGCATCCAACCCGGAAGCCAGCCGCACCAATGTGTCGGAGGAAACACCGTGCACCTGGCAACCTTGGTTAGCGTGCACTGCGCCCGGCCCGCCACAGGAGTCGCTGGTGCGCGATGAGACAAGGATATCCCTACCGGCCAAGCCCTCCCTAACCCGGACGACGCTAGGCCAATTGTGCGTCGCCCCACGGACCTCCCGGTCGCGTCTGATTGCGACAGGGCCTGGGCGCGAACCCAGAGTCTCTGGTGGCACAGCTGGCGCTGCAGTACAGCGCCACCCGGGAGGCCCCTCTAATGGACTTTTCCAGGTTCGGCCTTGTGGTGCAGTGCTGCCCATCTTCTCCACATGGAATATATTAGGTCCAGCAATTGCCTATTCAAACACTAAAGGAGACGTTCAATAATTACGTATTCAAAATAGGTTGTCCCAACCTTGCCAATGCGTAAGCAAAGCATGTCCTATGCAGTTTTTAGTCACTGTCTGAGTGCTGTGCTTGTAATGATTAGAAATGAGCTTTTCAAAGACCGTCTGGCTGACTTGTCACCTTGGATAAGATAAACACAGAAAGTAGTTTGACTGGGGAGAGGTGGTAATTGTGATCAATAACCAAATAATAATAATGAGAATACACACTAGGGTCGTCCCTGACGACAACAAAAAATCTCGGTTGGTCGAAAGTCATCTGTTCTTCCAACCAATCAATTTTTTTTACTTGTATTTTTCACACACAGTTGAAGTCAGAAGTTTACATACACTTAGGTTGGAGTCATTAAAAGTCATTTTTCAACCACTCCACAATTTTTTTGTTAACAAACTATAGTTTTGGAAAGTCAATAAAGACATCTACTTTGTGCATGACACAAGTAATTTTTCCAATAATTGTTTACAGACAGATTATTTCACTTATAATTCAATGTAATACAATTCCAGTGGGTCAGAAGTATACATACACTAAGTTGACTGTGCCTTTAAACAACTTGGAAAATTCCAGAAAATGATGTCATGGCTTTAGAAGCTTCTGATAGGCTAATTGACATAATTTGAGTCAATTGGAGATGTACCTGTGGATGTATTTCAAGGCCTACCTTCAAACTCAGTGCCTCTTTGCTTGACATCATGAGAACATCAAAAGAAATCAGCAGCTTCATCCTTGGGAGAAATTTCCAGAAGCCTGAAGGTACCACGCTCATCTGTACAAATAAAAGTACGCAAGTATAAACCCCATGGGACCACGCAGCCATCATACCGCTCAGGAAGGAGACATATTCTGTCTCCTCGAGATGAATGTACTTTGGTGCAAAAAGTGCAAATAAATCCCAGAACAACAGCAAAGGACCTTGTGAAGATGCTGGAGAAACAGGTACAAAAGTATCTGTTTCCATAGTAAAACGAGCCCTATATCGACATAACCTGAAAGGCTGCTCAGCAAGGATGAAGCCGCTACTCCAAAACCACCATAAAAAATCCAGACTATGGTTTGCAACTGCACATGGGAACAAAGATCATACTTTTTGGAGAAATTTCCTCTGGTCTGATGAAACAAAAATAGAAATGTTTGGCCATAATGACCATCATTATGTTTGGAGGATAAAGGGGGAGGCTTGCAAGCCGAAGAACACCATCCCAACTGTGAAGCACGGGGTGGAAGCATCATGTTGTGGGGGTGCTTTGCTGCAGGAGGGACTGGTGCGCTTCACAAAATAGATAGCATCATAAGGTAGAAAAATTATGTGGATATATTAAAGCAACATCTCAAGACATCAGTCAGGAAGATAAAGCTTGGTCGCAAATGGGTCTTCCAAATGGAATATGACCCCAAGCATACTTCCAAAGTTGTGGCAAAATGGCTTAAGGACAACAAAGTCAAGGTATCGAAGTGGCCATCACAAAGCCCTGACCTCAATCCCATAGAAAATGTGTGGGCAGAACTGAAAAAGTGTGTGCGAGCAAGGAGGCCTACAAACCCGACTGTTACACCAGCTCTGTCAGGAGGAATGGGCCAAAATTCACCCAACTTATTGTAGGAAGCTTGTGGAAGGCTACCCAAAACGTTCGACCCAAGTTAAACCCTTTAAAGGCAATGCTACAAAATACTAATTGAGTGTATATAAACGTCTGACCCACTGGGAATGTGATGAAAGAAATAAAAGTTTAAATAAATCATTCTCTCTACTATTATTCTGACATTTCACATTTTTTAAGTAAAGTGGTGATCCTAACTGACCTAAAACAGGGAATGTTTACTGGGATTAAAAACTTAGTTTAAATGTAATTGGCTAAGGTGTATGTAAACTTCCGACTTCAAGTGTATGTGTATCTATATATATCTATGTCTCTGTTTTAATAAAATCATCTATATGCATTGAGCTTGTCTGATACTTTGAGCTTACTGTTTGATGAAATAAGACAGAAATGACTCGAGGGAGCCAGAGATCTAGATAACCAGGGAAGAAAATGTATCCCGAAGTTCCTGGTAATAAATAAATAAACGAGTCATCATCAACCCTTCTCATGTGGAATGCCGATATATCTTACCATTTCTACTGATCTGCGTGACAGTTATGGTTTTCATTTACACATTTTTGCCGAACAGTTTCATTTATGATAACTTCTTCATTTCTCAAAATCATTGTCATGTGGTTAATCACAATGCTATCTAAATGAAAAATGATACAGACTAAAAAAAGTAATTTCTATTGCCATTTATGTAAAAAATAGCCTACACAAAGCCAACAAATAAAAACATTGCAGCCTGCAGGCAGAAAACATCCTGATTTTAATATAAATATCCTATAATTCACATTGGCTACACATGGCCTGTCTGCAACCAACTTGAAACATTGTATCAACAATTAACTTGGGTCCAGCTGAAGCTTGAGCTAGCTAACTTGCAACATTGTTTAAAATACTTTGGGCCCTCAGTTTCCTGCCCAGTGAGCTCGGGACGTACACAGCTGTAGGGTATTTACGCAAGGGATAAGAAGCAGTGCTTGACTTTGGCAGAAGCTCACCGGAGCGAAGTACTGACACCTCAAATGTTCTACTGCTTTGAGCTCCTGTTCCTCTTTATAGAATATTAGTTCAAAAGTATTGAGGAGCTCCTGCACCTAAATATAAACAGTACTAGCACCCAAAATGAGTACCGGAACATATTTCAGTTCAAGTCAAGCACTGATGAGAAGTAATCAGGTAGGCCTGTTTTATGACTTTTCCACTGAATCAGAGCATAGCATTTTCCCCTTTCACGCTGAATTGTTATCGAAAGGGAGAGAGCTGGAAATATTTTTCAAGTACATTGATGAACTATTGTCATTCTCAATGGATGTTAAAACCGACTTTGTTTGCTGTTTGAGGTGAAGAAAAGATTTACTTTGAGAATCTCCACAGCTCATTAGTGGTTGTGCGTAAAGCCAATCAGAAATTCTATCAGGCATCCCCAAATGGCCACATTAATATACCTACATTTGCATGCAGGCCATGTAGCCTAGAGGGCTATTTCTATGCGTATTCATGCTTACTCAGCATTGACAGGAGCGCTTCAAACAAAAGACTATGACTAAATTGACAACTCGTAAATAGAATGAAATAAACCAAAACTTGTTTCTCACAAGTGTCGCAGCATAGGTTGTGCGCTCTGCAAACAAAATGTCCACTCTGACAATGAGAACGGTAAAAGACTGGAATAATATGTTGAATGCATTAACATAAATTACCATAACAAAACAAACATTGTAGATTAGGAATTAACGGTAAATGTACTACTGGTGATGTATGTAAAGGGGAATTGATAGACGCTAACAATCAAATGCAAACAATTCACACAATAAAGTTATGAAACAATGACTGTGTACAAATTGGCAGAAGAGAGCACATTCTAGAGAAGTGCATCTGGGTACTGCATGGTTAATCTGATGTCTGCATTGGCCGTGTAGCATTTATGGTGATAAGCCTCAGCAGAAATCAGGGCATTCATACTTCTTGTGCTTTGCTGAGCAGTGCAAAGCTGTGGTGAAGGAAATTGTCAAGGAAGTGAGTTTTTGTGCTTTCTACAGGATGCACCGCCCCCACCTACAGTCAACCAATCATGTCAATGCAGAGCCATACAGAGCCCTCCACATTGTTGTAACAGTTGGGAGGAGCATGGCAATGCGGTATGGAGCTCGATTTGGTCTCTGGAGGCTCCGCAATTGCGTCCCACCCTCCATATGGAGCCTCCGACCACATTTTCAGATAAATTGGCTCTCAGTCTAGGCCTCCGCAATGGATTAGTTCACTGAGATGGGTGCATATATGTAGATGTTTTCATCATTTAGAAATGTCCTTTTTCTTGACAGAAAATCACCCCCCCCCCCCCCCCCCCCCCGTTAAAATAACATCAAATTGATCAGAAATGCAGTGTAGACATTGTTAATGTTCTAAATTACTGTTGTAGCTGGAAATGGCTGATTTTTAATGGAAGCCCAGCATCCTGGAGTCTCTACTTAACTGTTGACTTTGAGACGGGTGTTTTGCGGGTACTATTTAATGAAGCTGCCAGTTGAGGACTTGCGAGGCATCTGTTTCTCATACTAGATACTTTAAAGTACTTGTCCTCTTGCTCAGTTGTGCACCGGGGCCTCCCACTCCTTTTTATTCTGGATAGAGCCAGTTTGCGCTGTTCTGTGAAGAGAGTAGTACACAGTGTTGTACGAGATCTTCAGTTTCTTGGCAATTTCTCGCATGGAATAGCCTTGGTTCTGAGAAATGGACTGACGAGTTTCAGAAGAAAGGACTTTGTTTCTGGCCATTTTGAGCCTGTAATCGAACCCACAAATGCTGATGCTCCAGACACTCAACGAGTCTAAGAAGGCCAGTTTTATTGCAACACAACAGTTTTCAGCTGTGCTAACATAATTGCAAAAGGGTTTTCTAATGATCAATTTGCCTTTTAAAATTATAAACTTGGATTAGCTAACACAACGTTCCATTGGAACACAGGAGTGATGGTTGCTGATAATGGGCCTCTGTACACCTATGTAGATATTCCATAAAAAATAAGCCGTTTCCATCTACAATAGTCATTTACAGCATTAGCCATGTCTACTCTGTATTTCTGATCAATTTGATGTTATCTTAATGGGAAAAAATGTTGCTTTTCTTTCAAAAACAAGGACATTTCTAAGTGACCCCAAATCTTTGAACGGTAGTGTGTGTCTAAAGTTTTAGAACACCTACTCATTCCAGGATTTATCTTTTATTTTGGCTATTTTCTCAATTGTAAATAATGGTGAAGGCATCAAAACTATGAAGTAACACATATTGAATCATATAGTAACCAAAAAATGTTAAAGAAATCCAAATATATTTGAGATTCTTCAAATAGCCACCCTTTGCCTTGATGACAGCTTTGTACACTCTTGGCATTCTCTCAACCAGTTTCACCTGGACTGCTTTTCCAACAGTCTTGAAGGAGTTCCCACATATATGCCGAGCACTTGTTGGCTTCTTTTCCTTCACTCTGTGGTCCAACTCATCCCAAGCCATCTAAAAACAATTTTGAGACTCAATGAAAACAACAGTGGCTGTAATAATTTATACTGCATGATCTTATTTTATTATTCACATAAGGATATATCAAGTTATTATTATTACCCCTTTGTACACGAAGAGTGACATTTTGCAAAAGCAAATGGCAGTGAGCCAACCAACCATAACATTTCAAATAGACCGGATGTATGGCATATTATCCAATCGGCCAAAAATGTCACCATCTCTTGAACATTTCTAAACACCAAATTTGTAAAAACATTTACAGTGCATTACGAAAGTATTCAGACGCTTTGCCTTTTTCCACATGTTGTTACGTTACTTATTCTCACATTGATTAAGTTGTTTTCCCCCTCATCAATCTACACACAATACCCCATAATGACAGAGCAATAACAGGTTTTTAGAAATGTTTTACAAATCTGTAAAAAAAAAAAAAAAAAAAATATTCAGTAAAGTATATTAAATATTAAAGTATTCAGACTCAGTAATTACAGCCTTGAGTCTTCTTTGACCCTACGAGCTTGGCACACCTGTATTTGGGGAATTTCTCCCATTCTTCTCTGCAGATCCTCTCAAGCTCTGTCAGGTTGGATGGGAAGCGTCGCTGCACAGTTATTTTCAGGTGTCTTCAGAGATGTTTGATCGGGTTCAAGTCTGGGCTCCGGCTGGGCCACTCAAGGACCTTCAGAGACTTGTCCCTAAGCCTCTCCTGCTTTGCCTTGGCTGTGTGCTTCGGGTCATTGTCCTGTTGAGGCTAAGGTTTACCTTCCAATCTGAGGTCCTGAGCGCTCTGGATCAGGTTTTCATCAAGGATCTCTCTGTACTTTGCTCCGTTCATCTTTCCCTCGATCCTGACTGGTCCCCCAGTCCCTACCACTGAAAAACATCCCCACAGCATGATGCTGCCACCACCATGCTTCACCATAGGGATGGTGCCAGGTTTCCTCCAGACGTGACGCTTGGCATTCAGGCCAAAGAGTTCAATCTTGGTTTTCATCAGTTTTTCTCATGGTCTGAGAGTCCTTTAGGTGCCTTTTGGCAAACTCCAAGCATGTGCCTTTTACTGAAGAGTGTCTTCCGTCTGACCACTCTACCGTAAAGGCCTGATTGGTGGAGTGTTGCAGAGACTGTTGTCCTTCTGGATGGTCCACCCATCTCCACAGGAACTCTGGAGCTCTGTCAGTGACCATCGGGTTCATGGTTACATCCCTTACCAAGGCCCTTCTCCCCCGATTGCTCAGTTTGGCCGGGCAGCCAGCTCTAGGAAGAGTCTAGGTGGTTCTTAACTTCTTCCATTTAAGAATGGTGGAGGCCACTGAGTTCTTGGGGACCTTCAATGCTGCAGAAATGTTTTGGTACCCTTCCTGTTTTTGCTTTGTCATTATGGGGTATTGTGTGTGTGTGTGTGTGTAGATTTGATTATTTATATTTAATCCATCTTAGAATAAGGCTGTAACAAAATGTGCACTGCACTGTAGAAAACATTCAATATCATGTACTAACTGCACCAGTGTTTTTTAGTATTTTTCTTGTTGCAACCTAAGGAGCCTATACAACGTCTTGATAGAAAGTGGATTGCTTAGTTCATGGCTGCAGAGGGATATTATGTGAATAGTCATTGACCCTCCGATGAAAGGTCTAATGCAGATAATGTACACTGTGTTATGGCGTTCCATGCATATCATCATTGCCCCTTTCCCAACACAATAGATGAATTCAAGTCAGTGTGCCGCAGCCTGCCTAGTGTCCTTTTGTCCAGGATGGTTACCATAGAAATATAATTACTAAAACGGACATTCCATTCAAGTCGATGTTCTGTGATGGGTAGTAATTATATTTCTATACTATGCTGTCAACGCCACACAGCAGACAGACACACATAAACACGGGGGGAGGGGGGGCCTTTATTGGTTGTCATAGCGACCCCCCCCCCCTTCTAAGATTGTATGCATTTATTGGAGGAAAACATGCAGTGGAAGGGAGAGATTTGTGTTCATTTGTTGTGCTGACTTCAGGAATGGATGTCTGGTTTTGGGGAGACAAATTCAAATGTACAGCATATTTCCCGATTCACGATGGTGTTATTTCTTATTGGAATATTCTTGTTCTCATTGTCACAACTAAGATGCATTATTTCCCATTATTTCATTTTGAGAGATGCAGCCCCCACTGTAAAATGATCCCCTAGCCTTATCCCCCTGGTCGCATAACAACTAGGACATTTGGCCCATTTACAGAGTAGATAGAAACCTGTCTGGTACAGGACAGGTGGTGCAGAGCTATTGATTGAGTCTGGAGGTGTAGTAGCTCTTCTTAGTTCAGGTCTTTTATAGGTTTTGATTCTGAATGGTGCTGAGCATCAACACATTGTCCCTCAGCCTTCTGCAGAATTCTGTCTTCGCCGTGCTCTGTGTTTGTCCCTTGACAACCAGCTTGTGCTCGCTATACGCTTCCAACGACGGGTCAGTGAAGCTATGCTGATTATTTAATATCGCACAAATGTCGGCCAGTGTACCCCCCCCCCAAAAAAACAAGACCAATATGTCTGCCTACCATATCATTTTGTATGTATTTTTCAGATGCAAGAGGGCCAGATGCTGTTTGACTATCCCAAAGCTGTTTTACCCATCTCAAGAGGAAAACCCTGAAAACAAAAAATAGCTGCCTATCTGACATTGATTTGTGTCTTTTATTTTTCAGATGGAAGATGGCCACACACTGTATGACTACAACGTGGGTCTGAACGATATCGTCCAGCTGCTTATCCGTTCCCAAGCGGGGGACGCTCCAGACAGTCCTCTCGTCATCTCCCCTGTCGTCAGCCCCAAGGAGTGTGACACAACGCCCCCCACCACCCCCAACACTACGACTGGTGCAGCTACCACCGCCTCTAAACCTACCACCGTGGCCCCAACACATACCCCCAAACCCACCACAGTCAACAACAACACAACCACCACTGGCGACACCAGTACTACCACCAACATCAGTACAACCACCAGTAAGAACACGAGTATCACCAGTGATCCCAATAACAATGGAGACAAGTCTTCTTCTGGTCCATCGGCACCACTGGAGAAGCACGACAACCAGCCATCAACCTCTACACGTCCCTTCCTCATAGACGCGGGAATTGGGGTGTTCAAGGTAAAAGAGAAATAACTGGCTGGACTGTGGTACAATTTTCTCTCGGGTTGATTAATTTGTGGTTTGTGTACGAAAGGCTGTGGGATAATATGCTATAGAATAAGAATATAATTAAGCAAAAAGGCCCGGGGGGTGGACACAATGCGTCGTGCCTGGATAGAGGCCTTTGCCGTGGTATATTGGCCATACATCACAAACCCCTGGGGTGCCTTACTGCTATTATAAACTGGTTACCAACGGAAAAATGTTATACCCGCCTCCCGGCGCCTCCCGGTGGCGCAGTGGTCTCTGCCACCAGAGACTCTGGGTTCGATCCCAGGCACTGTCGCAGCCGGCCGCGACCGGGAGGCCCATGGAGCTGCGCACAATTGGCCTAACATCGTCTGGGTTAGGGAGGGTTTGGCCGGCAGGATATCCTTGTCTCATCGTGCACTAGCGACTCCTGTGGCAGGCCGGGCGCAGTGCATGCTGACCAGGTCGCTAGGTGTACGGTGTTTCCTCCGACACATTGGTGCGGCTGGCTTCCGGGTTGGATGCGCACTGTGTTAAGAAGCACTGCGGCTTGGTTAGGTTGTGTTTCGAGGGAGCTCTAATCAAAAAGACAGTCCTCAGTCGGAGCTCAGTGAATTAGAGAGAGAGCATTCACAACTCTACTATAGCTCAGCTGGTTAGAGAGGGAGCATTCACAACTCTACTATAGCCCAGCTGGTTAGAGAGAGATTATTCACAACTCTACTATAGCTGAGCTGGTTAGAGAGAGAGCATTCACAACTACTATAGCTCAGCTGGTTAGAGAGAGAGCATTCACAACTACTATAGCTCAGCTGGTTATAGAGCATTTACAACTCTACTATAGCTGAGCTGGTTACAGAGAGAGCATTCGTAACTCTACTATAGCTCAGCTGGTTATAGAGAGAGCATTCACAACTCTACTATAGCTCAGTTGGTTATAGAGAGAGCATTCACAACTCTACTATAGCTCAGTTGGTAATAGAGAGAGCATTTACAACTCTACTATAGCTCAGTTGGTTAGAGAGAGAGCATTCACAACTCTACTATAGCTCAGCTGGTTAGAGAGAGAGCATTCACAATTCTACTATAGCTCAGCTGGTTAGAGAGAGAGCATTCACAATTGTACTATAGCTCAGCTGGTTAGAGAGAGAGCATTCACAATTGTACTATAGCTCAGCTGGTTAGAGAGAGAGCATTCACAATTCTACTATAGCTCAGCTGGTTAGAGAGAGAGCATTCACAATTCTACTATAGCTCAGCTGGTTAGAGAGAGAGCATTCACAATTCTACTATAGCTCAGCTGGTTAGAGAGAGAGCATTCACAATTCTACTATAGCTCAGCTGGTTAGAGAGAGAGCATTCACAATTCTACTATAGCTCAGTTGGTTATAGAGAGCATTCACAATTCTACTATAGCTCAGCTGGTTATAGAGAGCATTCACAATTCTACTATAGCTCAGCTGGTTAGAGAGAGAGCATTCACAATTCTACTATAGCTCAGTTGGTTAGAGAGAGAGCATTCACAATTCTACTATAGCTCAGCTGGTTATAGAGAGCATTCACAATTCTACTATAGCTCAGCTGGTTATAGAGAGAGCATTCACAATTCTACTATAGCTCAGCTGGTTATAGAGAGAGCATTCACAATTCTACTATAGCTCAGCTGGTTAGAGAGAGAGCATTCACAATTCTACTATAGCTCAGCTGGTTAGAGAGAGAGCATTCACAATTCTACTATAGCTCAGCTGGTTATAGAGAGCATTCACAATTCTACTATAGCTCAGCTGGTTAGAGAGAGAGCATTCACAATTCTACTATAGCTCAGTTGGTTATAGAGAGAGCATTCACAATTCTACTATAGCTCAGCTGGTTATAGAGAGCATTCACAATTCTACTATAGCTCAGCTGGTTATAGAGAGCATTCACAATTCTACTATAGCTCAGCTGGTTATAGAGAGCATTCACAATTCTACTATAGCTCAGCTGGTTAGAGAGAGAGCATTCACAATTCTACTATAGCTCAGTTGGTTATAGAGAGCATTCACAATTCTACTATAGCTCAGTTGGTTATAGAGAGCATTCACAATTCTACTATAGCTCAGCTGGTTATAGAGAGCATTCACAATTCTACTATAGCTCAGTTGGTTATAGAGAGAGCATTCACAATTCTACTATAGCTCAGCTGGTTATAGAGAGCATTCACAATTCTACTATAGCTCAGCTGGTTAGAGAGAGAGCATTCACAATTCTACTATAGCTCAGCTGGTTAGAGAGAGAGCATTCACAATTCTACTATAGCTCAGCTGGTTAGAGAGAGAGCATTCACAATTCTACTATAGCTCAGCTGGTTAGAGAGAGAGCATTCACAATTCTACTATAGCTCAGCTGGTTAGAGAGAGAGCATTCACAATTCTACTATAGCTCAGCTGGTTAGAGAGAGAGCATTCACAATTCTACTATAGCTCAGCTGGTTAGAGAGAGCATTCACAATTCTACTATAGCTCAGCTGGTTAGAGAGAGAGCATTCACTATTCTACTATAGCTCAGCTGGTTAGAGAGAGAGCATTCACAATTCTACTATAGCTCAGTTGGTTATAGAGAGAGCATTCACAATTCTACTATAGCTCAGTTGGTTATAGAGAGCATTCACAATTCTACTATAGCTCAGCTGGTTAGAGAGAGAGCATTCACAATTCTACTATAGCTCAGCTGGTTATAGAGAGCATTCACAATTCTACTATAGCTCAGCTGGTTAGAGAGAGAGCATTCACAATTCTACTATAGCTCAGCTGGTTATAGAGAGCATTCACAATTTAGGAGATACTGAAATATGTTTTGTCGTTAATTTCCTTCATGGCAATGGTACACCAGCAGCAGGTCATGCGGCCTCATTTCACCACCTTTTCCCCTTTGCATTGCTGTGGTTTGGGCCCACATGCCTGTGGTAGTTTGAATTGGCAGCCATGTCTCAACTCCCTCAGCGATCTGAACTCCATCTCCATAGTGACCAGCCGGCCAGGACACAGTGCTCAGGAGTGTTTAGCTACTGTAGCAGGTCCAGTGGTGTGGGTGCCAGTCAGGGGTCTGTCTGGCTGACTGGTGTGTGTGAGGTGGCTGGGTTGCTTTTATCTGTCCTATTTCACATGTGTGAATTGGAAATGTGTTGTTTTTTTTGCATATCCCAACTCTCCCCGAGTCACCCTTGGAGAGTGGGGTCACAGCCAGGGGAGGTTGATATATTGTTATGGGTCCTTATTCACAAAGCGTCTCAGAGTGGGAGTTATGCTATAGGATCAGTGTAGCCTTTTAGATCATAATGAATAGGATTTATATGGACGGGGGGTGGGGGGGGGCGTCATACAACAGCACTCCTGTTCTGATAAGCATTTTGAATACCGGCCCTGTACTCAAGTGTCCCTGTTGAGTGATGTCTGGATGGAACTGTACCTCGTCTTTTACCTCATGGTATGTTGCTCTACAGATTTAATCTCCCCTAGGCCTAGAATCAGATAACAGGTTCTAGAAGCCATATTACCATGGAACAAATGGTTGCTAGGAATTTCTCTTGGTATTTTTTATTATTCATACTCACTTACAGTAAATGGTGGAGCTGCTACGTTTTGATGGACATGTCCTGTTCACAGTTAACACCAAAGCCAAGCTGCAGGGGAGTGTGGGCCTAAAGATGCCTTGTAGACCCAAGCTCATAGACACACTATACCCAGAGCCCAGCCCTGAGAGAGGGCCTGCCGCTGGCGAACCACAGCGGCTGTAAAAGATATGTGCTGGAACATGGACAGGACAGTCTCTTGGCTCAATGCTTATAGCGCCATCAAGGAGATGACTGCAGCTGTGTTTTCAGTTCCAAAAGTATGTGGACGCCTGCTCGTGGAACATCTCATTCCAAAATCATGGGCATTAATATGGAGTTGGTCCTCCCTTTGCTGCTATACCAGCCTCCACTCTTCTGGGAAGCCTTTCCACTAGATGTTGGAACATTGCTGCGGGGACTTGCTTCCATTCAGCCACAAAAGCATTAGTGAGGTCTGGCACTGATGTTGGGTCAATTAGGCCTGGCTCACAGTCGGCTTTCCAATTCATCCCAAAGGTGTTTGATGGGGTTGAGGTCAGGGCTCTGTGCAGGCCAGTCAAGTTCTTCCACACCGATCTCGACAAACCATTTCTGTATGGACCTCGCTTTGTGCACGGGGGCATTGTCCATGCTGAAATAAGAATACAATGGGTGTAGATCTTACCGTGAAATAGTTACGAGCCCTTAAACCAACAATGCAGTTTTAAGAAAATAGTTTTAAAAATATTTACTAAATAAACTAAAGTAAAATAATAAGGTAGGTAGGTAGGTAGGTAGGTAGGTAGGTAGGTAGGTAGGTAGGTGTAAAGTGACTGCATATCTAATAAACAGGGAGTAGCAGCAGTGTAAAAACAAAGGGTGGGGGTGGTGTCAATGCAAATAGTCTGGGTGGCCATTTGATGAATTGTTCAGCAGTCTTATGGCTTGGATATAGAGGCTGATAAGGAGCCTTTTAGACATCGACTTGGATGTCATTGTATGCTGTAGTGTTAAGATTTCCCTTCACTGGAACTAAGGGGCCCGAATCATGAAAAACAGCCCCAGATCATCATTCCTCCTCCACCAAACTTTACAGTCGGCACTATGCATTCGAGCAGGTAGCGTTCTCCTGGCATCCACCAAAACCCAGATTAGTCCGTCGGACTGCCAGATGGTGAAGCCTGATTCATCCCTCCCGAGAACGCATTTCCACTGTTCCAGAGTCCAATGATGGCGAGCTTTACACCACTCCAGCCGACCCTTGGCATCGCACATGGTGATCTTAGGCTTGTGTGGCTGCACAGCCATGGAAACCCATTTCATGAAGCTCCCGACGAACAGTCATTGTGTTGATGTTGCTTCCAGAGTCCGTTTGGAACTCGGTAGTGAGTATTGCAACCGAGGACAGACAATTTTTACGTGCCATGAGCTTCACCACCCGGCGGTCCCGTTCTGTGAACTTGTGTGGCCCACCATTTTGTGGCTGAGCTGTTGTTGCTCCTAGATGTTTCCACTTCACAATAACAGCACTTACAGTTGACCGGGGCAGCTTTAGCAGGGCAGAAATTTGATGAAACTGACTTGTTGGAAAGGTGACATCCTATGGCGGTGTCACTTTGAAAGCCACTGAGCTCTTCAGTAAGGCCATTCTGTTGCCAATGTTTGTCTATGGAGATTGCATGGCTGTGTGCTTGATTTCATACACCTGTCAGCAACGGGTGTGGCTGAAATAGCCAAATACCCTGAAATAGTCACAAACGTTTGGCATTGTAGTGTACTAACAGGATTACTTAAACACTCAAATGTACCATTGTGCACTCTGACTCACTGTCTGATAAATAGCATATTTTATTATATTATGACTAATGATGGAGATGACTGAACAGCAAAGAGGTTTACTCAGTAGATAAAACTGACGAGGTAAGCACACTCACACATAATGAACAGGAAGTAGTATATGTATTGTATTACGTAGTGTGAACAGGAAGTAGTAGCTCTATGTAAACTTAATGTGAACAGAAAAGCAGATTTTTGGTGTTAACTTTGATACTGCTACTGAGACGGAGTACAGTAGTAGTGATTTCTCTGAAAGCTAACATTTGTTTTAGTTTGTTCGTGATCAATTTTTGCAGGTTCAGGGTACCTGTATTATTGATGTGCTACTGTTTTTGGTGAGACTTGTAGTTTAAGATTTAAATGTACTCAAACCCAGAAGGTAAGGTCTCTGTAGTGTTGTGGTGTCTCCCTTGTAGTGTGTTTTCCTATATTTTTAATGTTTAATTCCAGCCCCCATCCCTGTAAGAGGCCTTTTGGTAGGCCGTCATTGTAAGTAAGAATTTGTTCTTAACGGACTTGCCTAGTTAAATAAATATAATACAAAAATTGGCGTGTGGCCCAGAGGATGTCCCTGTCAATTAGCAGTCCCCATTGGCCTGTAGAGATGAACATGTCTGCTTTCACTATCCGTCTCTCCTGGAGCTGATGACAGGACCACATAAAAACAGCAGCCTGACTGAAGGCTCTGTCTGATTCTCATGTAGATGTGAATTAATATGGAAAGGTACAAGCTTTGTCCTTTATAAACAGGCTGGTGGGTTTTGGAGACTAGCGTCGGAGTCGATTCCATTTAAATTCAGGAATTTGATTTACTTCCTGAATTTAAATGGACTTGACCCCCAAAAACCCCACTGTCCCTCCCAGCCTAACCCTAACTCAGCTCTTTAATTCAAGGACTTTACAACGTCTGATACTTTATATTCTGCATCTGTACAAGGCTGAGATCTGGATTGATGGTCTCTTGATGCGTTCTCGGTTTGTTTTTATGATGCGTAGCGTTGTTAGCTAATAGAGTTAGCCTCTCAGGGTGATGTCACTGTTCTGGAATGTTCATCAGTTCTGGAATCTTCATCCGTGAGTTCTTCAGTGAGTGTTTGTTGAGCGGCAAAGGGGGGACAGAGAACCTCCATCCACTGCAGCCACGATACACATTGTAGACATTGCTATGCTCAGAGGTCCCAGACAGCATGTTGTTGGCCTTGCCCCTCCCTGTCTCCTAGCTCTGTTATGCATGTGAGCTGCTCATGTCCTGTATACTGAGGCAAGGGCGGCGCATTTATAGCATAGTCAATGGTGTTTAGCTAACACACTGGAGACAGAGTGTCTCTCATTTTGTCGCTAATCATGAACTTTTTCTTTCGTCAAACCTTTCCATTGCCCAAGTAACTGAGGATTATTTTCCTCCACTTTGTTTGTTCATGATGTCATGAGGCTTTGACTTATAGGAAGACCTTTTCTTTTAACATTTCATCACTATCCTTGAAATGTCCCGTGAGTCTGTTGCTTTGTTTACCCACAAACCTGTTATTGCTTTCATCAGTACTCAAAGCCAGCTGCACTCTGCACATCCATTCATTTTAATTGTTCGTGTGCATGTTATTCATAGTTGAAAGGTAAACTACATTTTCTGTTTATTTTTCTCCTTTCAGATAAACGAGTTGGTGGACTGCAGGGACATAAGCATTGGTGCCTGGTTTGAAGCCTGCATCGACAACGTGTCACTCAGCCCAAAGGGACAGAACAGCACCAGTAAAGCTCCTACAGCAGGGAAGGTTGGCAGGCCTAGCAAAAGGACGAACGGCAAGCTTGAGCCGGGCCAAGGCCAAAGCCACCTCTCCTCCTCAGACAATAATAATAATAATAATGGGAATAATTCGACTTCTGTGTTGAACTCTGACAGTATTGGGCCAGGGGCTGGGCCCTCCACCTCTCAAACAGACTATACTGCCACAGACAAAGAGAAGGAGGATGTGACGTACCACATCAGATATGATGAGTAAGTTGTCCGTGCTTTCTGACCTACTAGGCTTGCTATCGCAGATTCATAGTTTCCTTTTTTGTTTGCTCATGGTTTTAGAAAAGTTTAATTCAGTTTGGTGGGATTAACCAACTGTGAGTGGTGATGGATCCTACCAGGTAAGTAAGGACTGTGTAGACTGGGGTGCTTGGGAGTTCAGGAGGAGGTGTGATTGCATGCTATATATGAATGAATGAATGATCTAAGCCATAAAAACGGCTGTATAACACGATATGCACTTACAGTATGTAGTGCTGCACCATTAGATACAGAGGAGGAGAGATGACATGCCATATAAATCCCGGTATATCTACCATGATACTTCTTGATGTAGTGCTACACCATTAGATACAGAGGAGGAGAGATGACATGCCATATAAATCCCGGTATATCTACCATGATACTTCTTGATGTAGTGCTACACCATTAGATACAGAGGAGGAGAGATGACATGCCATATAAATCCCGGTATATCTACCATGATACTTCTTGATGTAGTGCTACACCATTAGATACAGAGGAGGAGAGATGACATGCCATATAAATCCCGGTATATCTACCATGATACTTCTTGATGTAGTGCTACACCATTAGATACAGAGGAGGAGAGATGACATGCCATATAAATCCCGGTATATCTACCATGATACTTCTTGATGTAGTGCTACACCATTAGATACAGAGGAGGAGAGATGACATGCCATATAAATCCCGGTATATCTACCATGATACTTCTTGATGTAGTGCTGCACCATTGGAGTTGATTTACAATAGCCCCACCCGCTCATTTGACCTTTAACCCAGGAAACAAAAGCTCAGGCACTAATTGAAGAGAATCCTATTTCCCTGATAGCCTTGGTGAGTCAGTCAAATGGAAATCGATGTGCAACAGGAAGTCATTTCCTGTCTCGGAGATCCATTAGAAAAAGGAATACAAACAATTTGTCTGCAGCGTTGATCCTGGAGTGAGAATGTATGTTTTTAGGACTGACGCATAACTTTCATTTACACACAGTTGCTAGGCGGAGAGTAATAGCCAGATGAAATAGACAAGGTATAGTTCAATTCTGGATACATCCTGTCAGTTTGGAAATCTGAGACGTTGAATTGCATTTTTACTATATTTACACAACTTCCATGGCTTCCAACTTCTCTAAAAACAACATTGTCAGTAGTTGGTGTTTTGAACAAAAACTGGGACAATGTGTTCAGTTTTACATGCAATCAAAGTAGGGAACATCTGCAACATATTAATGCAAAAATGTTTTTTAATTTAACTCATGCAATTTAAGCAGAAATTGCCCTACATCCTGCTGGATGGTGAATGTTCCCCTGTAGGGATGTTTGGGATGTGAACCCACAACCCTTGGGTTCAGAGGGAACAGGAAATGGGGTCAGGTTGGAGCAGCTTGTTTAAAACCACAGCCCCTGATTTATCCCTCCCTGCCTGCAGCTTATAAGGGAATGTAGAATAGGGTGGTGTAGGGGGAAGCTGCTAAATAGAATTTGGAGTCATCTTTTTCTGGTGAATCCATTCAGAAGGAGCCGTTTCCATGGTAACCACAGAGTTCTCGGGAGCGTTACTCTAACCGCCTCATCTCCACATTCTAATTGCTGCCTAAAATTGAGTGGCACATCTAGCATGTCACACGGAGAGGTACAGGAGGCTCGTTGCCGTGTGAACCACATACACCACTACTGTTGTAGAGTAGCTATCAATCTCTTCAGCCATATTGAAATATGATCCGTGTTTGACTTGGGCAGGAGCTCACCGACGCTGACTACTGGCACCTCACATTTTCTACTGCTTGAGCTCCTGTTCCTCTTATGGAATATTAGTTCAAAAGTATTGTGCAGATCCTGAACCAAAATATACACAGTACTGACACCCAAAATGAGTACCAACGTCTATTTTCAGTCCAAGCCAAGCACTGAGGATGACGATTGCAAATAGCATCAACGCATATTTCAAATGACCCCAAGCCAAGCAGCTTCTCTCTCTGGCTCTGATTGGTAAATGACCCCAAGCCAAGCAGCTTCTCTCTCTGGCTCTGATTGGTAAATGACCCCAAGCCAAGCAGCTTCTCTCTCTGGCACTGATTGGTAAATGACCCCAAGCCAAGCAGCTTCTCTCTCTGGCACTGATTGGTAAACGACCCCAAGCCAAGCAGCTTCTCTCTCTGGCTCTGATTGGTAAACGGTACAATCTACCTTCCCAGGTTTTTACTGTTTGTTAGAGCGCCGAGCGGAGGGTTTTTCTCATCTCCTTTGTGTGCGTTGTGGTTAGGCAAGGCTTTCCAAGGTTCTTGCTGTATAATTTGATGCAGAAAAACAGCCTGTTTCACATTGAAATCTCAAACTAATTTCCAACAAAACTGTTGCCTCCAAGATAAAGAATCCTCTGCGTTTTTGTTGTTGCCTGTTTTTCTATACCTACAAGCATCTCAGATCTGGCTTATGGTCCGTCTAGTATTTGGCCCAACCAGTGCATGTACGTACATCCAACCAGAAAAAAAACCTGGATAGCATAAATAATACAATTATCAAATTATATGGTTATATAAAATAGATCAGAAGGAATATATTACCGCAGAGACCATGCAATTTCAGTATTGTGGCAGCTACCCCCACCCCCCCCTTTCTAATTTAGCTGCATGGATTAAACCTGGTACTTAGATGTAACAGATCGAATTCAGTGTATTTTCATTCAGTGTATTTCACTATTGCTAAAGGCAGACTGAGACCAAATGCCTGCAGGTCCATTGAATGATAAAATAATGCCGCTGTTACAACAGACTTGGCAACCTTGTATTGCGTGAATAGATCCAACCAGGACTGCCTTCCTGCTAGTAAATTACTCCCCCACTGTCCTCTCAATGCACTTCACTTCACTTATCCTCCCTCTTGTTTTCAGATTAAATGTGATTAAACAGATCTTGAATTTTTTTTCCTCGTTTCCATTTAAATCCTCAATTACAAATTAACAGAGAGGTTAACAGAATGTGATCATTTCACCCGTGATGCTACCATGGAGTAATTACGCTCAACTAAGAACAGCTGTGTGTGTGTGTGTGTGTGGCTCCTCATCTGAACCCAGAGACCCTATCAAACCATGCAGCTTATCTGACAGCCATGGGATCCAGCAAAACGATATTGGTTTTCACATCTCTCCTCTACATGCTGTACATGAGATCTGTCTGGTTGTCTACTTATAATGTTGATCACAGTCTCTCCAGTCAACACTCTAAATTCCACAATCTAAAACCCAAATTCTAAATTACATTCTAGAATCCCTGCTTCCAGCTCCTCCTAGGTCCCATGTATAGTATGAGGGTCTGTGTGGCCCATGTTGGGGGTGGACCACCGTGTGCTGAACACTGACTTCTGTTCTGTTCTCCCCCTACGGAGCCTCCTGTTACCCTCCCAGTGTCCCAGCACATTGACTTCTGTTCTCCCCCTACGGAGCCTCTGTAATCCCCGCCACCCAAAAAAGGAAATCCGTGCCTCTAGCCTGCTACCCTCACACAGTGTCCCAGCACACTGAAGCCGTTACTGTGCCCAATCATTCTTCCCTAGTGTCTACTCACCTATACACTAGTCATGCTGATGGACTGAATTGTAAAATGCATTCTAGTAGAATGCATAAATGACTTGCATTGACAGGACACATTAGGATACATGTGTTAGGCAGTGGGGGCCCTATGCACTCCCTCTCTCTCACACACAGACACGCACACATGAACATACACACACATGAACATACACACACATGTAGAGGGTGTTGCTGTGAACCATATGCTGGTCTTTCTCTCTCCCTCTGTGTAAAGCGTCGGCCCGGGGGCTATAGAGGATGTGTGTGTGTGGGGTACCACGGATTGATATTCAGGACATGAACATGATTGTGCAGGGAGCACATGCAGGGAGAGAGAATGTGAGGGACGATCAGACTGAGGAGGTTGTGTCTGAAACGGCATCCTATTCCCTTTATAGTGCACTACTTTAGGCCAGAGCCCAATGGTACCCTATTCCCTTTATAGTGCACTACTTTAGACCAGAGCCCTATGGCACCCTATTCCCTTTATAGTGCACTACTTTAGGCCAGAGCCCTATGGTACCCTATTCCCTTTATAGTGCACTACTTTAGACCAGAGCCCTAATGCAGGTCCACTTCTATCTAGGTTTCATAGTACAGCCAGTGGCAGATGAGCCTCCTCCCCATGCCAATGTGTGTTGTAGCATCCATTCAATGGTCAAACGAATGTCTAAATAACAGTCTTCCTGTGGTCGGGATTCCATCACCCCACCACTGTCACATTCATATGATGGAGGATGGGCTGAGAAGATTAGCACAAAATCCTACAGAAACCACTGTAATTGTATTTCAGCAGAGTGTTACAGATTTAAGATGCATCTGTCTAGTCAGTGTGTTACTAACTCAAATGAGATGGTCAGACAGATGCATGAGAAGGTCAGAGGAAAGCTCTGTGATCTGTGTGTGTGTGGGTGTGTGTGTGTGTGTGTGTGTGTGTGTGTGTGTGTGTGAGAAAAGCATTGTGTTAAGTAGACGTAGGTGAGCTAGTCTCCAGTTTTCACACCGTCCCTTTGAAACGGTAGATCCCCTTGTTGTCTCTTCTCTCCTGATCTCCGCCACAGAGATCCTATGTTTTATACATTAGACATTCTTTTGATGTAAAACTCTGATAACCTGGGGGATGTGGGGAATAGGGAGGGATGTATTTGAAACATACATATACAGTATAGCCTACACTTGCATAATTTACTCTTTTCTTATGGTGATACATACTTGACAAACTCTTTCTACATCTCTAAGCCCGTTGAATTTGTCCCAGTTCACAGTGCATATTATATTTGCTATCTGAGTGCCTGCATGTTTGAAATATCAATTTATCCAAAGAGGTGAACCTGGACCCAGTGTTCCTTGCATGAAAACAATTAGTGACTACCCAAGGAGACCCCAAATACAGGGGTGTGGTGAACGGTGCTCCCTCACCTTCTTTTTTTTCAATTTGAGAATACACTGAACTGGTAAAAATATTTCTGGAAAATTGAAGTCTGATACATTTGAAATTATATTTAATTACCGCTAATGTTCCATGAAAACGATCGAATGACAAACTAAATTAATATGTAGGCTATAGCAGCACACAGGGTGGCAGGGTAGCCTAGTGGTTAGAGTGTTGGACTAGTAACCGAAAGGTTGCGAGTTCAAATCCCTGAGCTACAAATCTGTCGTTCTCCCCCTGAACAGGCAGTTAACCCACCGTTCCTAGGCCATCATTGAAAATAAGAATTTGTTCTTAACTGACTTGCCTAGTTAAATAAAGGTAAAATACAGGGAAGAAACCACCATTTACCAACCCGTCTTCCCCCTCTCTCTCTAGTGGTGGTGCAAATTAGGAATAAACTGTAGGCTTGTGCAGAGGCCCGTCGGTCGGAGGCTTGACCACTTTGAATGGGCGAAATGCGACATAACAAGAACTCCCACAGACAGAACTCCTGAGGTTGACTTGGAGCTCATGTACCACGTACTTGAACTCACCCTACTGTCAGAGTGCTTAACTTACAGTAACGTACCACCTATATTGTGTACACAGAGAAAGTGATCCACCACGTGAACCTTGTCATCACACTAACGAGATCTAGGATCCAAATTAACCGCGTGTCTGCCTTGATGTTCATAAAACTCCACTTGCGCAGTGAAACCCAGAACGATATGTTGACCACTTGCTTACGGTGAGGTCCTTTCAGTGCCACAATTTTGAAGGGCGCTCCAAATCTCTTAAAATAACCCTCATCAAGATCTGTTGCCTAACCCTAATAGTCTTACTCATCTTATCATTATTATAAATAGAAGATTATCATTCTCACAAATGGTGCTCATTGAGTCAATTTAAATCAAAGCTGAATGAATGTCTCGCAAGATCACATAATGATTAATCATTAAGTATTTTACATAACAGAATGTAATATAATAGCATAGTAAGCATATAATATGTTACACCAAATACACCTCAGTCATTTCTTATCTGAAGCTGAATAGTCAACAACAAATCCTGCGCCAAAACTAAACAGCGCATGCCGATAGGCAGGATATAAGCTTTCGTAACAGCTGGCCAGCGATCCCAATTGATTGGTGTTTGTTCTGACGATGGACACAATGAAGCACATTCGATGTGCAGGATCAACAAGATGTTGATGGCTGTAGATTTGTGGCTTGCATATCAATATCAGACTGGGGATTTTGTAATCAAACATCAACCATTTACAAAAAATAGTACAAAATACAATAAACGTAAGTTCCTGACGATAGACAAAAGGAAATACATTAGATGTGCAGGACAACAGTATGTTGATGGCTGATTCCTGATTTGTCTGTTTAGCATTGAAATAACTGTGAATTAGCAGGGTTCTAAAGTGTTAAAGAGCGTGATCTACCGCTTGCATGTCAATATCAGGCTGGGAAGAATTTACATTTGCGATCTCCACCTATCTGCAAGCATGACCAATAGCATAACACCTTACTGATATGTAAATTCAAACAACCAATAGGAATAAATATAAACATTGAAATACGTATTTCTGCAGTGTCAGGTGGAAAGATAACAACCCTGTTACACTTTAAACAAAATGTGCCTAGAAGAAAGGCTAATAGTTAACACCATCTGCTTAAATTCACTCATGAAACAGTAATTCAAGAAGATTTAAATGCATATTCCCATGAAACTGATCGGAGATCAAATGATTGGCATGCTGTTTGGATATTTCACGGGTAAAACGTGAATTATCATTCATAAATGACAGTGATGATGGTCTATTTTGAAATGAGTTATGCCCCTAACTTGGTTTTTGTGTGGGCATAGGCAGACGTTGCAATTGGAGAATGCATTATATGCATATTCTATAATGATATTCAATGGGCTACAAATGTGGATTGAAAAATGACGTCATTAAATAAAATAAATGTGCTCCCTCGCCTAAAAAAAATAGCACTACTGCACAAATAACATGTATCTGAAGATTGTTTTGTTGTGATTTTGCTATACAAAAAATCTATGCAAATGTGTGCTTTGTACCACTTAAAATGTCAGATATTGCATATACGTTACGAACATTTCAAGTGAGTATACTTTGCCCCAAAAAATAAAAAATTCATAGAAAATGTACTCGGGTGTGTTGACATCTTATGAGCATTTTGCATGCATTGAATTAGCCAAGCAGTTCTGTCAATTCCCTCTGAGAGTAATTCATTTAGGAGATTTACACTCCCTGTAGATGCTTTACATAATGAATGCATTTTGGGGAAGATGTTCTGTTGTTGAGGAGGAGGATGATAGATAATATTCTTTGCGCTCCCTAGTTACCCTGAGAACGGCGTGGTGGAGATGTGTGGCGGTAACGTGCGGCCGCGGGCTCGGACCCTGCTCCGGTGGGACCAGCTCACGGTAGGCCTGGTTGTCATGGTGAACTACAACATAGAGATCCCTGAGGAGAGGGGCTTCTGGTTCGATGCTGAGATTACAGCACTCAATGAGATCTCCAGGACCAACAAGGAGGTCCGCATCAGAATCCTGCTGGGGTAAGAGAGGACATGCTGGGAGGGGTAAGAGAGGACATGCTGGGAGGGGTAAGAGAGGACATGCTGGGAGGGGTAAGAGAGGACATGCTGCGGTAACAGAGACCTGTCATGGGACAGTTTCCGTTGGGAAAGTCTGTTTCTCTCTTCTAGGTCAGATGATTATCCCAGTTATGTAACTTATATATTTCTGCTTACATAAGTTAAGAGGACTTTCTCTATTTCTGTTTGTTAACCTCAAAACATCCTAGAGAACATTCCCTGTGGAGCTCTGATGGACTGATTAACACATTCTCTCTTCCCAGAGGGCCAGGGGACGTCATCCCAGACTGTAAACTGTTGTTTCTGGATGAGATCTATCAGATTGAGAAGACTGGAGCACACTCGCTGTCTGCTGTAGATGGACAGTTCAAACGTAGGCCTCAGCACACTCATACCAATACTACAGTCTACAGCCAATCAGGGCTGAGATGGGGCATACCACAGCCAATCAGGGCTGAGATAGGTCTACTTAGTATGCCAGTTGTTCTAGAAGCGCTGAGGTCAAGGGGGTACTGCAAAGAAGAAACTTGAAATAGTTTTCATCAATTAGCCTGAAATTGATTTCAAATACTTCTTATATAGCATTCTGCATATTCAATTTAAATGGCAAGATTACATGGGTTATTGGCATCAATACATGCATGTGTGTTTGTGGTGTGTTTGGGCTTATGGGTATTTGTTTTTGTCGTATGGTTTTGTTTGCCTGTGTGTGTGCCAATTCTTTGCATATGTATCTGTGTGTCTGTGAGTGTGTGCACACCGGTGTATGTGTTTACATGTGCGTCTGTGTGTGTATGTTTGTGCGCCGGGATGGATCCAGGCAAGAGCGGGCCGGAGTGTAAGCACTGCAAGACGGACCCCGAGTCGGAGTGCAGGTTCTGCTCGTGCTGCGTGTGTGGAGGGAAGCAGGATGCCCATATGCAGCTGCTGTGTGATGAGTGTAACATGGCCTTCCATATATACTGTCTCAACCCACCGCTAGCCACCATACCTGACGACGAGGACTGGTGAGCTCTGACCTGGTCCTCCCAGACCACCTGGGGGGTGCTATACTCAACACAGGATGACCCAATGGGCCCTGGTCAAAAGTAGTGCGCTATATAGGGAATAGGGTACCCTTTGGGATGTAGACAAGACCTGTAGACCTGTGCACTGATGGCTGGTGGAGCAAGTATGATGCACGATGTCAATTGACTATAATGATTGAACATGCATTGTGAGTGTAATAGTCATGTTTACATGTTAGTGCTGACTGAGATATAGATATGCCTTTAGCCATATGAATAAGTTCTACATTCTATATTTTCCTTTGGGTGCCAGTATAGATTTTATTGTAGGTACCATATTTATCTCTCATAGATGTCTTAGTAACACACTGTCTATACCAGAGACACTGACACCAACAGTATACTACCAGTAGTAGTTTCTCTCCTGTCCATCTACATTGACTTCCTGTATTGATCATGCTCTGAGAGGCAGTAGATCAGTAAGGGAGTTATGGTTCTTGTGTTGTGATTGGCAGGTACTGTCCCACCTGTAAGAACGACACCAGTGAGGTGGTTAAGGCCGGGGAGAAGCTGAAGGCCAGTAAGAAGAAAGCCAAGATGCCCTCGGCCCATACAGAGAGCCAGAGGGACTGGGGCAAGGTGAGACACATGGTCTACGACACTAACCCCTGGGCCCATACAGAGAGCCAGAGGGACTGGGGCAAGGTGAGACACATGGTCTACGACACTAACCCCTGGGCCCATACAGAGAGCCAGAGGGACTGGGGCAAGGTGAGACACATGGTCTACGACACTAACCCCTGGGCCCATACAGAGAGCCAGAGGGACTGGGGCAAGGTGAGACACATGGTCTACGACACTAACCCCTGGGCCCATACAGAGAGCCAGAGGGACTGGGGCAAGGTGAGACACATGGTCTACGACACTAACCCCTGGGCCCATACAGAGAGGGATTGGGGCAAGGTGAGACAGACGGGGCCCTTGACACTAACCCCTGGGCCCATACAGAGAGGGATTGGGGCAAGGTGAGACAGACGGGGCCCTTGACACTAACCCCTGGGCCCATACAAAGAGCCAGAGGGACCGGGGCAAGGTGAGACAGACAGGGTCCTTGACACTAACCCCTGGGCCCAAGGTGAGGTACTAAGGTTACATCCCAAATAGCACCCTATTCCCTACATACAGTGCACTACTTTAAAACAAAGTAGTGCACTATGTAGGGAATAGGTTGCCATTTGGGATATTGCCTAATATTTCCTAATGACACGGGTTACACCAGGGAGTTGGGGCCAATTCCATTTTTAAATTCAGTCAGTAAGTAAAGTTATTAATTCTCAGTTTCAGCAGAATTGAAATGGAATTGATCCCAACCCTGGGTCAGATCAGGTCATGGGCATTGGCAGAATCACTATTTGTGGTTATCAAAATTCTAAAGGGGGAACTGGGGAGAGAATTTGGAATTTGAAACGATTCTTCAAATTTGTTCTCTGGCTGTCAAGGACTCTAGCTAAGCTATGTGGGGTAACTTAATTTGTTTGACTCATTGCATATTTCAACGGAAGAAAGAGGCGATATCTTGGCCTGGACTGGAGCTCATATTTTAATGCCTCACTCAGAAGGAGGACCTCCTTGGTTCTTTTGGCAGCAGACAGAATGAGTGAGACACACACACACGGGGTGGCGAACAGGACTGTCATTGTCTAGCACTTTGTTCCGCTAACAGAAGCCGTTGGCCTGTTGAGTCAGTGTTAGCAGAACAAAGTAGATCTCTTGTTCACGGCTTGGTAGCGGAGTTACTGAGTGCTCCTGAACGTGTCAATTGGCAACAGGTAGCAGTGGCCAAGCTTGGGTATGTTCATTATTCACCGAACCCGAAGAGAACGGACTGAGACAGGGATGGACTACCTGGACTTCAATTAAGAACTACTCATTTTTGTTTTCTGTTGCAAAATGTTTTGTGTCAGTGTGCCCTACTGAACAAAACTGTACTTTGCAATGTCAAACTAAAATGAGTATTATTTCTTATTGGACAAGTCCAGGTTGTGCCTTCCCATTTTACTCAGTAGTCTTCTGTTTGGTGCCTACTGAACATGACCCAGGCCCACAGTAAGTTCCTCTGCTCTCACTAAGATGTGTGTTATTCTGTGTTGGCTAACTCCCTCTCACACTGTGAGGCGATGGTAACTATGCCATTTAAAATGTTTTGCTACAATGTGTTCTACTGAACGCAACCCAGGCCCAGGTAACACAGACAGGCCCTCGGTAAGTTACTCTGACTAAGCCACAACAGTGTTTGCTGTTTCCCTCTCACACTGTGAGGCGATGGTAACAATGATATTTAAAATGACTCAGCAGAGTGAAGTTCTTTTCCTGGAACCAAAGTAGGGGAAAATAGCTAACCCCATTGTTTCCCAGAAATACACCATGGATGTGTACCAAACGGGACCCTATTCCCTATGTAGTGCACTACTTTTGATCAGGGCCCATAAGTCTCTGGTCAAAAGCAGTTCACTATATAGGGAATTTAGTGCCATTTGGAACGCATAGAATGCTAATTGAAAACAGACTATTCTGTACATTAGTATGTATTTATGTGCTAAACAAGGTGTTTTTTTTTGGGGGGGGGGGGGTTACTCATGGTTTGGGAATGTTATGAGAGAGAAACACTGAGGAATGAATCAAATTGTCCAACACTTTAATAAAATAATCATTTCCAGCCCGGAAAATGGATTCTTGTTATACATACAATGCTATTCAGGTCTGATTAGGCTATATGGTAGCTAAAGCTTGTACTAGGAAGTCCTTGATTTATGTAATGTGTGTGTGTGTGTGTGTGTGTGTGTGTGGTCCAACGTGTGAATACATGCTAGCTAAAGCATGCATGATTAAGTCCTTCCGCTGAATGCCATGTTGATGTTACAGGGTATGGCCTGTGTGGGGCGCACTAAGGAATGTACCATCGTCCCCTCCAACCATTACGGGCCCGTACCTGGGGTTCCCGTGGGAACAACATGGAAGTTCCGCGTTCAGGTGAGCCAATGGAAACGAGGTTTGGTACCATGTGACCATACAGTTGGGGTGATGCAGGTTTGGTGATTTCTCAGAAACTCGGAGAGAACAGAGAAAATGTAATATTTTCTAATCATGAAGATGTTGACTCTGGAAAATATAGTTATTTTCAGTTAACTTTAGAGGTTCATAGTTACCTAATATTCTGACACTAAGGATTTGTTTACATAGCCAGTATCACGAAGCCCCCCCCCCCCCATATCACCCATCCTGACTCTCCCCCACTCCTGTTCACTCCCTCTAACTATCTTCTCCCTTCCTGTGTTCCAAGGTGAGCGAGGCGGGAGTGCACAGGCCCCACGTGGGAGGTATCCACGGCCGCAGTAACGATGGCTCCTATTCGCTGGTGCTGGCTGGGGGCTTCGAAGATGAAGTGGTGGGTGTCTTTCTTTTGTGTCTGTCGTTGTGTTTGAGCTAAGCAATCTAGGAGCGTGGGAGTGTAGGAGAAAAAACAGGTGGAGGGAGATCTCTTTCTCCCGGTTTTCCCTCCTCTGTCTGGCAGACCCTCTGATGTCCCATGCTGTTTGCTCTGGCCCTTTTAGCCTGGTAGACACTGGGGGAGGATGGTAGTCTACCCATCTATCTGGTTCTCACACCGCTGTCTCTCTTTCTCCCACTCCTTCTCTCCCTCTAACACGTTTGACTTTCTTAAAGGATGGTCACTGTACAGCATAGCTCTGGAGAATGCACAGCGCTATGATTAATGTTTTCACATTAGCTAGGTTTCCATCCAATTGGTGACAGATTTTCATACGAATATTCTAAAATCAGTGAGTAATGACGTAGTGCACACAATGTACTCTTTCCACTTAAGTTTTCATGTACCAAATAAAAGTTAAAAGTTCAATGTGTTTCCATCACATTTTCAACTCCACAGATCGTTTGTCACTAAAACGGTTTCGTTAAATAGCAAATGTGCCTAATCTGGTCTTGGTCTCTATAGCCAACAGGCTGCAGGTACAGTGTGGGTAGACTGTTCGGGTGAACTAGTCTACCCGAGATTATTAGAGCGAGAATATTTTTATTTGTCAAAGACAGTCAAGTGTCAATCATCATGTCATTAGAATAAGAGCCTTTAATTGGAAAAGAGCATCAAGATCACCACCGTTCACTTTCCCCACCCTGTGAAGTTCCTCATAGGTTATTTCATCTGTAGCCTAATCCACCGCATGGTTTCACAAGTCTCAGTGGGAGAACCACACACCATGTCATCACGTTACAACAATATGATGGTTATGAAATCAACATTTACAGATGAAAGTGTTTCCACCGCCAATTCTCACAATTTATTTTAGACACAAATATCCTACAAGTCATATATAACATTTTACCAAGGATGGATTTAGCCATTTTGACTGGATTTCGAATTGTAACTATGTTGATTTAGCTGTGAGCTTTGAGCTGTCCACTTACCCAGCAAAAAAATACAAGGATTAGCTAGTATGTGCAGAGACAGTATTTTTAAGAGGTGTGTGTGTGTGTGTGTCTCTTTTTAACCCTATGACCTCTACGTTACCCCTCAGGACAGGGGAGATGAGTTCACCTACACAGGCAGCGGGGGTCGCGACCTTTCAGGGAACAAGCGCATTGGGGAGCATTCCTTTGACCAGACCCTGACCCACTACAACAGGTACAGTAAACAAAGCACTGTACCACCTGGCCTGTTTCTCTCCCTGACGTTTCAAATAGATACCTTTTGTCACTATCAGACCTTTTTTTGGGGGGTCGTCTCACATCAAAAACATCAACACACAATTATAACACAGATCAATTATTTAACTGGTTTCAGGAACATCCACTAGTTCTAGTCATCAGGTGACCTTTAACCCTTGACCTTTCAGGGCCCTGGCGCTGAACTGTGACGC
This sequence comes from Oncorhynchus clarkii lewisi, assembly GCF_045791955.1. Lineage (NCBI taxonomy): Eukaryota > Metazoa > Chordata > Actinopteri > Salmoniformes > Salmonidae > Oncorhynchus > Oncorhynchus clarkii. Next base: position 12,868,333 of record NC_092158.1, on the reverse strand, counting down.
CCCAATCAACGACAAGGATGGGGCGGAATCCAGGAATTGGCGTGCGGGGAAGCCGGTGAGGGTGGTGCGGAGCTCCAAGGGCCGACGTATCAGCAAGTACGCTCCGGAGGAGGGCAACCGATACGATGGCATCTACAAGGTACACTCGCTTTTATTTTCATTTCATCTTTATTTAACTAGGCAAGTCAGTTAAGAACATATTCTTATTTACAATGACGGCCTACCCCGGCCAAAACCTAACCCGGACGACGCTGGGCCAATTGTGCGCCGCCCTATGGGACTCCCAATCGTAGCTAGGGCACTAACACCCCCCTCTCAGGAACATGGACTGGATATCATGTCCTTTTGGAACCTTTATGTTTGTAAGTAGTCTCTCTTAGTCCCTTGTGAAAAATAAAACATTCATTACAGATGTAATACAAAGCGAGTGGAAATAAATGGGGTGCCGATATCAGAGGGGTTGATCCTCATTAGGAGTCATGCCTTTTGAGCACCATGTTGATTTCCCCAGATAGACCAGAACGGTAATCTCAACCCACGTAGTTTCAGGGATGTTGCTTCTCAAACAAGACAAGATGAGAAAATACATGTTATCTTTGAGATGAATCCCTGATTACCACAAACAAATCTAATCACATTTTTAGTGTTGTTCCTGTCTCACCATGAAACTCCAGTTAGTTAAACAGCATCAACATCAATGGGGCATTATGTACCCATACAGTTATAATTACTAAAACGGGCCTCCACGTTGTAGTCTGTTCAGGGGATGGTCAGTCATTCTATTTCTAATGTGTCTCAGGTGGTGAAGTACTGGCCAGAGAAAGGGAAGTGTGGTTTCCTGGTGTGGAGGTACTTGCTGCGAAGGGATGACCTGGAGCCTGCTCCCTGGACACCTGAGGGGCTGGCGCGCATCCAGACACTGGGCCTGGCTGTGCAGGTGAGGGGTTTACGGTGCTGTTTTCTAGGACATTATAACCGTATGAGAGGACGGGGGTTTGGTTATGACTGCTGTTGTCTCTTTTATGTCTTAATTTCTCAATTGAATGTAAAACTGACTCTCCATTGTGTGTAGTTCTGTGTCCTTTGTTTGTTCATGTTGATATTTTTGTCTGTCTGACTGTTTTCATGTGCGTTTAGTACAGTATCCTCTTGCCTATCATAGTGCATTATGAGTTAGTTATAATGCATTGTAATACTTGCCGATGTTTTCATTTTCCTGTCTCTGTGCCTCTACTCTACAGTGTCCCTCTGGTCGCCATTTTAAAGTCTCTCTTTGTCTCTACAGTATCCTCCAGGCTACGTGGAGGCCATGGCCAACAAGACCAAGAAGGAGGCTAATGCTCGGCCAGGGTCCAGCAGGAGCAAGAAGCAACCTGGACGGGGCCGGCCGCGGCTACAACCTCTGAAGAAGAAGGTGAAGGAGGAGGAGGATGAAGAAGAGGAAGAGGAGGAAGAGAAGCCCATGGAGGGTACAGACCAGTCACAGAGTAACGGCAGTCAGGAGACAGGTACCTGTTGAGACGCAGCTAGGGATATAGGCCAGAGACAGAAGAGAGATGGGTTTTTGTTACCTTTAGGTGTACAGTTTATATCTGGTGCACTGCTATGTATGCATGGGCGGAATTGCCGCTAGGGAAACTGGGACATTTCCAATAGATATAGAACTAGATATGCCAAAGCATTTCGGGGGTGTTTTAAAGGTGTCAAATAAAATATTACCCATACGATATGTGTCCATGCATCCGTAAACAATGTGTGTTGGTATGCGTCTCTCAGAGGTGTGTAAGGAATCGACAGAGCCCCGAGCCAAGCGTCAGAAGATGGAGGAGGCGTTCCAACTGACAGAGCAGCAGCAAAGCCTCATAAAGGAAGACCAGCCCAACAGAAAGAACTGGGACGAGGCCATGGGACACCTCAAGGAGGGGCCGGTACATAAAGGTCACAATGTGACATGCCATGACGCTACAAGGCACAGTACAGCAGACGCCATGGCAACCGCACAAACAGCATCTAAACGAACACAACAGCAGCTGACAACTCCGTCCCCTTAATTAATTGTATACAACCAATATTACACCGACACACAGTTCTGATTTAAGACTAATATTACTGGAACAACTATATTGATGGATGTGAAGCTACGGTTTCCATGGTGATGTCTGTACCTGTACTTCCTGTCTCTGTTTCTTTAGAACTTCCTGAGGAAGGTGGAACAGACGTTTATGTGTGTCTGCTGCCAGGAGCTAGCCTACCAGCCCATCACCACCGTCTGTACACACAACGTGTGCAAGGTTGGTGTCCACAAACTGTGTGTGTCGGGTTCAAGGTTTCAACTGAATCTGCTGTTTTAAATGTAGTGATTATTGTCCGATTGTGGTTTTATGATTTCATACACATGAAGATACAGGTGTAGAATTAGAAGTGACCATATGGCACTGTACAGTTAAGGAGTTGTCGTTCTTTGACTTCTGACTGACCTGTGGCATTCTCGGTCTGTTCCTGGTCTACCCCAGACCTGTCTCCAGCGGTCGTTCCGTGCTGAGGTGTATACCTGCCCTGCCTGTCGCCACGACCTGGGGAAGGATTACGTCATGGTCCTAAACAAGACTCTACAGCTGCTGCTCGACCAGTTCTTTCCTGGCTATAGCAAGGGCCGATGAGGACAAGACACCTGCACTTACCCAAACAGTTACACACAGACCCATAATGCATACAAACAAACATAGGCATACACACTTATTCATACATTGGTACACAGTATAGACACACCCTCCATCTCTTAGGCAGCAGGGACTGACCCCACCTGTTGGACTTGGACTGTCCCCATTTACGTCACCAGCCTGAAGTCATCCAAGCCCCAGGAGAGCCTGGAGCACCATGCCACTACACCCCCAATGGGTTCCCATCCCTGGGTACCAACACCCCCTGAACCCCCCCCCCCCCCCCCCCATGATTTCCCTCTCTCCCTCCCTCTCTAATTTTCCACATCCCCAGTCCACAGAACTCATCAGTTCATCGCCATCTACCTGTCCATGTGAGGAACAGCCAGAGAGGATGCTAATGCTAACCATAGCCATGTAGAGAATGTCTCTAAGTATGCTAACGCTACTTAGCCTCCAATGAGAGGGGGTCAGGGATTACCACCTAGGAGAGAGGGTTGATGGGAAATGTAGTGTACAATGTTAAAGGTTATTTCTTTATTACTGGTCGATTTGATCTTTAGACACAAATGGGTTCATTCTTTTAAAGGCCCTGTGCAGTCAAAAACTAGATTTTCTTGTTTTATATATATTTCCACACCGAGGTTGTAATAATACTGTGAAATTGTGAAAAGTATGATAATGGCCTTTTAATGTAAGAGCTGTTTGAAAAGACTGCCTGAAATTTGAGCCTGTTTTGGTGGAATGGAGTTTGGCCTTCCATGGTGACATCACTGTGTGGTAAATTAGTTAATAGACCAATAAGAAAGAGGTCCAAACCTCTCTGCCAATAGCAGCAAATGCTTAATTTTCCCTTCTGCACTCAAACCACTCCCAGACAGTCCTAGCAAAGTTCTTGCTTGAGAAATTGCTATTTCTCAAGCAAGCTATATAAGGAGCTATTTTTGATTTGTTTTTATTGAAAACAATCACAGTAAGGTACTTTGTTGTAGCCTTGTACGAACCGCCCTTGTCTCGCGAGTTCACATTCTGTTTCCCTACGTGGATATCCAGGATGGTTTGTACGAGGCTAGCTTAATTGTTTCCTAGAAATGATTTGAATATTGAGATACAAAATGTCTGCGTTGGACCTTTAAAGATGTTCCTCCCTTTCTCCTCTGTTCCTTGTCTGTCTGTTCTTGTGGTGATGTTCCTCCCTTTCTCCTCTGTTCCTTGTCTGTCTGTTCTTGTGGTGATGTTCCTCCCTTTCTCCTCTGTTCCTTGTCTGTCTGTTCTTGTAGTGATGTTATTTTTCTTTAAAATATTTCAGGATTTTTTTAAAGACATGCAAATGCAAAATGGTTTAAATAATGCTATGGTCTCTAAAGCAGCAAACTGTGATGTTTATTACTTCCTTCCTACCTACTGCTCGAAGTGCTTTATATACAAAACAGAAATGTTCTTCTGCATTGACTGGCAAGCTAATTGTGTCCTCCTCCTTTGAGCTTCTCTTCGTCCCCCCCTGTCCCTAGGGTTGCAAAATTCCGGTAACTTTCCAAAATTCCCAGGTTTTCCAGAAATCCTGGTTGAAAGATTCACGGAATCAGGGGGGAGAAAAGCAGGAAATCCAGGACTCCTTCCAACAGGGATTTCTGGAAAACATTTGAGAAACTTTTGCAACCCTACCTGCCCCCCAGTCTTGTACCGTACCGACCCCTACCGTGGACTACAGTACTAACAGTTCTCTAGACGTCAAGTGGATGCTTCGCTTCAGCATTAATGTTCTCTGTTTTTATTGTACTTGTTAAAAAGAAAATATGTTGAAAAGAAAAAAAGTGATGTCTATAATTTCCTATACTACAACGTATGCCATTTTTCTATACTTTTAGTTGCCTATTCTATTTTAATCTGTAGTTATTTTTGTGGCAAACTTTACCTGCTGCTGTGTCAGCCTGAATGAAGTTTCATTGCTTCATATTGTGATCTGAAATTTTATACATGGTTGATACTTGATATGTACCTAATTAAATATTTTGATTCCAGAAAACAACAACTTGCCTGTTTTAGTTTCCTTCACATTAGAGGAGGATAGTGGACTTAACCTGGTCCCAGTTCTGTTTTGTGCTGTAGATCAGTGTTTCCCAACTCCAGTCCTCCAGTACACCCAACAGCACACGTTGTAGCCTCGGACAAGCACACCTGATTCAACTGATCAACTAATCTTCAAGCCCTTAATGAGTTGAATCAGGTGAATTGGTCTGGGGCTACTACAACATTGTCTTCTGTTGGGTGTCCTGCAGGACTGGAGTTGGGGAAAAACTGGTGTAGACAACGATCATAGGAGTTGGCCAGGAGGTACAAATGGATCTGGGACCAGGCTTCCGCTGGCCTCACCTGAAACGTTGGTTTCAGACTCAATATGGGCCTCAGTATGGGCCTCCCTGATTGATATAAGACCCAAACAAAAGGACAGTGGAAAGAGATAAATTTAGGCACTCTATAAAGATCCCTGTCTCTATACATTACTTAGGTCATGTAGGAGTCAAAAAATGATGTACAGGGGGCCTCCTTTTACACATACCTACCTACTGAGCTGATTAGTAGAGCCGGGTCCTGCACCCACTGAGCTGATTAGTAGCCAGGTCCTTTATCCACTGAGCTGATTAGTAGAGCTGGGTCCTGAACCTACTGAGCTGATTAGTAGAGCCGGGTCCTGAACCTACTGAGCTGAATTGTAGAGCCGGGTCCTGTACCTACTGAGCTGATTAGTAGAGCCGGGTCCTGTACCTACTGAGCTGATTAGTAGAGCCGGGTCCTGTACCTACTGAGCTGATTAGTAGAGCCGGGTCCTGCACCTACTGAGCTGATTAGTAGAGCGGGGTCCTATACCTACTGAGCTGATGATTAGAGCTGTGTGCTGTGCTATGGCTTGGTTTCTTGTGGAACAGTGTAAATATTGCTTTGCTGATCTTGCATTCTGGAACGTGAGATGTGTGCTATGCCAGTGCAATTTTTCTATTATAAAACCAGGTAGAGAACCCCATAGAGGAGATTACATCTAAAGGCGCTACACGGTCAATCTGCCGTCTGCATTGACAGTGATATGGCATCTGCATAAATTAGGGCATTCACACTTCTTGCGTCTCGCTGAGCAGCGCAGAGCTGTTGTCAAGGAAGGGAGTTTTTGTTTATACAGGACCTCGTGCCCTCACCTACGGTCAAACAATGTCAACATGTCACTATACAGAGCCCATCCGCATTGTTAAAACATTTGAGAGCCGTCTGGCGATGCAGTAGAGCTCAATTTGGCCTCTGGAGGCTCCGCAATTGCGTAACACCATCCATACGGCACTTCCGACCACATTTTCGGGATCAAACATAAATGGTCTCTTAGGGGAGAATGCAGGCAGTTTAGTGTCGAGGGGATTTAGTTCACCCCTGGATTCTGCATGTGAAACTAATGCCATACATACAAAATGGTGCAGGTTATAACAGAACAGGGAATATCCTGGTGGCATCATGAAAGATGGAGCGTTCCCTGGTGGACTAACATTTTATTACACTTGTCAATCCCCCAATAGCGTCGTTTTATAACATGACTAGGAATGCGTTCCTTTTCTCTACCCTTCTCCAGAAGTGTAAGCATGGCTGGTGGGTATTTCCACCATATTCCTCACACCAGTCCATTGCTTTTAAATCCATAAAGGGGAGTGTACGAGTGCAAAGGGTAGAGAATAGGAGTGCAGACAGCGCACCCCTGAATTCAATCAATTGCAGATCAGGGATAATAGCGTTGCTAGTCCTCTGAGAATATTTACGCGTACTGTATCTGAGCTGAAAACAGTTTATCCAGTCACAACTCGGCAATCTGTTCCTCCTGTTTCCTTACTTCGCAGAAATACTGACACGTCAGTAACTAGCGTACTACCCTGATGGTAAATGTCTCAAATGAGAACCTGTGCGTCCTTGCCACGAGGCATGGCTACAGACTGGCCACCACAGGCGTCTTCAACAGTGCGCCATGTAAAACGTCGGTGTCATGAGACTTGCATTTTTCTTAATTTTATTGTCACAGAAGCACAATAGGTACCACTATGCAAGATGCACATCAAACTTATAAACAATTTTGAATTTAAAATAAAAAACAGTTCAAAGGAATGCTAGTCCAAATATCCCATCAGACACCACAACACATGTATCCAAACGATGCTCTACAATAATGTTCAGGTATCGAGACAGAAAAGCAAAAGCACTTTGGATTCCCCTCCCCCCTCTATTTTTTTAAATATTTTTTTTTAGCTTTGTACCAATTCACCCATCATATTACATATTTATCACAAATGCACCCAAACCAGTCACACAAAACAGCATTCACCTGTGCTCTCCAACACACACTTCTAGTCTAAAGAGCTATTATCCAGCCATGAAGTACCAATATCGGGGCAGTTTTTGCTCAAAAGTAATGTTTACACACATCATTACAACATTTTCAGAAGATCGAGTGCCTTTATATCTAAACAATTGTCAGATTAGAGGTGGGGCTGACATTGTTTTTTTGTTTTAATCTTAACCAATTAAATAAAAAGATTATATTGAATATAGCCAATTAAATAAAAGCGTATGCTCTTATTTCAATGACTAAGGTATATCTTAGCCAATCAAATTAAAAGTTGGAGTACCTAAGTAATTCTGACAACCTGTTTTTGTACATTTAAGAAATAACGACGAGTCCTCCATCTTTTTAGCAACAAAGAACAAAAAAATAGCAATAGACAATTGATTGATGACAACAGAATTGCAATATTCTCAAAATCCTTAAAAAACATGGTTCCCTCTGAAGTGTTGGAACAAAATACCAACGAAACCGAACTTAAGAATTTAACAAATATCAGCCGAGCTGTGAAACTAGGGGATACACATCCTAATCATCCGCTTCCTTTGACACAAAGCATGGAAGGCTGTAAGCACTTGGGTCAGGTGGTCGATTGGCTGGGGTACAGGAGAGGGTAGGGCATTGGGTAGGGGGCAGGGGTTAGCCTGGATCCAAACTGAAATTGCTCCCTTTCACAACTGCTTCACTTCACAATTGTGGTCATCAGTCTGGCTTTCAGACTTCAGTCTGACTGAACCATCTCTTCATTGAAACTGTTAGTGAGACAATAGCGAAAACGGCAGTTTTCATTATTTGGGATGCAGGCTAGGCATGGCTCTTCCAGAAAGCAGGATCAATGTGTTACTTAGACATCCAACTGTCATAACTAAACATTATGAATTAATTTAATCATTCCTAGAAATATAGACTTTGTATGACTGACTTGACAACCAACAAACCCATTATTGAAGTTAAACTTCTTTTTTAAATCAAGAGATTTGACTGCTTATCAAAAGTTAACTGGCTAATATGATGATTCTGCTTCCTGGAACACCCCACAGGAGTCAGAGCTAATCCTCGTCGGAGGAAGAGTCCCTGTCGAAGTTGTAGGCCATGAAGAAAACGTCAGGTCGAGGCGGGACAACGGCATGGCCCGGTTTCACTATCTCAAAGCCCAGAAAGCTGAATGTGCGCACAAGTTTAGCTGTGGAGAGAAACACATTAGAAATAACAAAACAACATGACCTTTGTTAATATAATTGTTGGACTCACTTGACGTATTCCTTTTAGCTCCTAGTGAGCAAACGATCTACCAAACAGTGTTTGGAAAAGAAAAAAAATCCACAGTTGGGATGTGCTTCTCTATTGAAACTGTGGGTTTGGTGTAGGAATACGTTTTAAAATAGGACTGTTATACGTACCACGATGCTTCTCTATTGAAACTGTGGGTTTGGTGTAGGAATACGTTTTAAAATAGGACTGTTATACGTACCACGATGCTTCTCTATTGAAACTGTGGGTTTGGTGTAGGAATACGTTTTAAAATAGGACTGTTATACGTACCACGATGCTTCTCTATTGAAACTGTGGGTTTGGTGTAGGAATACGTTTTAAAATAGGACTGTTATACGTACCACGATGCTTCTCTATTGAAACTGTGGGTTTGGTGTAGGAATAAGTTTTAAAATAGGACTGTTATACGTACCACGATGCTTCTCTATTGAAACTGTGGGTTTGGTGTAGGAATACGTTTTAAAATAGGACTGTTATACGTACCACGATGCTTCTCTATTGAAACTGTGGGTTTGGTGTAGGAATACGTTTTAAAATAGGACTGTTATACGTACCACGATGCTTCTCTATTGAAACTGTGGGTTTGGTGTAGGAATACGTTTTAAAATAGGACTGTTATACGTACCACGATGCTTCTCTATTGAAACTGTGGGTTTGGTGTAGGAATACGTTTTAAAATAGGACTTTTATACGTACCACGATGCTTCTCTATTGAAACTGTGGGTTTGGTGTAGGAATACGCTTTAAAATAGGACTGTTATACGTACCACAATGCTTCTCTATTGAAACTGTGGGTTTGGTGTAGGAATACGTTTTAAAATAGGACTGTTATACGTACCACGATGCTTCTCTATTGAAACTGTGGGTTTGGTGTAGGAATACGTTTTAAAATAGGACTTTTATACGTACCACGATGCTTCTCTATTGAAACTGTGGGTTTGGTGTAGGAATACGCTTTAAAATAGGACAGTTATACGTACCACGATCATCTCTGTTCTTGTAAAAGCAGACGAACACGCGGAAAACTTTAAGATCTTCTTCTGCATACTCCAGGAGAGCCGCAAAACTGTTGAGACAGACAGAGAGAGCGAGAGACAGAGAGAGCGAGAGAGAGCGAGAGACAGAGAGAGCGAGCGAGAGACAGAGAGAGCGAGCGAGAGACAGAGAGAGCGAGCGAGAGACAGAGAGAGCGAGCGAGAGACAGAGAGAGCGAGCGAGAGACAGAGAGAGCGAGCGAGAGACAGAGAGAGCGAGCGAGAGACAGAGCGAGCGAGCGACAGAGCGAGCGAGCGAGAGACAGAGCGAGCGAGCGACAGAGCGAGCGAGCGACAGAGCGAGCGAGCGACAGAGAGAGCGAGCGACAGAGAGAGCGAGCGACAGAGAGAGCGAGAGACAGAGAGCGAGAGACAGAGAGCGAGAGACAGAGAGCGAGAGACAGAGAGCGAGAGCGCGAGACAGAGAGCGCGAGACAGAGAGCGAGAGAGCGAGAGACAGAGAGCGCGAGACAGAGAGCGCGAGACAGAGAGCGCGAGACAGAGAGCGCGAGACAGAGAGCGCGAGAGACAGAGAGCGCGAGAGACAGAGAGAGCGAGAGACAGAGAGAGCGAGAGAGATATTAACTTGGATGACAGACTAAACACCAATTCTAAAGATCTACACCGCCTCTCCCTCAGCCACACATGGTCCTCTCCTCGGAAGTGGGTTCCAAAGGTATCAGCGTTTCCATTAGCTGGTAACAGCAGGATAAATACATTTGACACCAACCGGCCAATTGTCCGGGAGAAAGAAGGGAAAAAAACATTGTGATTGATGGAAATACATTTGACTGGTCATGCTTATCGGTCTATAGGTTCATTTGCATAATTTAGTGGAATTAAATTGGCGTGTGTACTGTATATTCGCACATCATACAGCTAGAGCCTTAGAGCGGAAAATCTGTCAACCAGCGCAGCATCTCAAACTGCAACGTCACAATGAGCTGAAGGCACTTTGAAAAATATATTTACTTCATTGTTTGAAACCTGAATGTTTCAATACATATGAGGCACATCTTCTCTTGCTTCAAAGTTGATTATTATATCTCCTCTCCTAAATTTCTAACTGATATTTTCATCTCTGTCACATGAAACAGCTCACATGTTCAGTACCCTTTAGACAACAGCGTTTTCCTGCTAACTGCATTATGGAACGAACATTTGCGCGTAGCCTACTGCCTTGTGCACTTATGTGAAGAAATAGTTGATCAACATTTTAAGATCAACGTTCTGATCTGTTGCATCAGACTCATTGTTTTTTTAATGTTTATTTTGAATGTTTATGTAGCTTAGGCCAACTGGTTCTATGAATTAGGGATCCATATTCCCTAATAACTGTCCCAGAGTCTGTTTTGAATAGGATATTTTTTATTGATAAGCTGACCAATAGAATAGGTCAACTTTTTAACTATGGGGGAGAGTAGATTGACAGGCTAGTGATTTAGCTTGTTTGTTACTCATCTTATCTGAGGAAAAGTAAATGTGGACAGTTCTTTGAACATCTTCAGAGTGCACATCAGAATTTGGTAAGAAGTACCGCGCATCGTTGCATTCTCGACTTGTATGTTCTGTTAATATAAATAACCATAATGTAAATCTGATTTCTGTCATTCTGAGCAGCGTGGGTGGACACCTTAATCAGGTTACACACCCAATGCATATGGGCCCCGTAAACTCACCTCTCCTTGCTGCCCTCGGGGAGGGGGTCTATGGGTATCTCCACATACAGAGCATTCCCACTCAGCACCGCGTCCCAGTTGATCACCCTGGAAACAGTGAGGCGGCTCTGGAAGTGGAGTATCCCGGGGCGACCGTTCCCCGCCGGCTCCGCTGTCACCGTCAAGTTCTGGAAAACCAAAATGGAAGGAAACAGAAGGAACGTTAATGATTAAAGACAACTTCATGGTTGTGTTCACTAGAGCACACCGTTTCAATAGAAAGGGAATAGCTGTGTTGTTATTGGACAAGTTCAGGCAGTACCTCACGGTTTTAAATGTTTTATTTTTTTTTATACTGGGTGAGTCATCATTGAGACCAGGGAGCCCTGTGAACATGAACATACAATAAATTATAGACACGACGAATCACAACAAACATATCACCTCCCTTAAACTCAATCTAAACTGTCCAAATGAGGCCAGTGAGTCTAATTTCAAGGTGGCCCGAAGGCTATTCCTTGAGATGGGGGCATAATAACTCAAATCAGTGGAGAACCGCGGGATCCCCAGAACCAGCCAGTCCAGAGACTGGAGGTATTAGCTGGAGGTCTCACAGGTCTCCACTGACCCGGGGAGAAATTATTTGCATTTTTATGCCCTCAGCTCATGTAATAGCCTTTCAAGAAGGGCTTGGTAGTCAACCAAATAATTACTAATGAATCATAGTCAGTAGAGGGTGACGGGATCTTTCCTATACAGTACCAGTACGCGACTGTCATTTGTAGTCTGTCGGTCAACCTGCACACAGCAATAGGACATGGTAGTAGCAGAGAGAGTGAGCCTGCATGTCTGTCAACAATATCAGCCCTGTGTTGTACAGACTCCCCTATTATTTCACACAGATAGCTAACAGAGCCATCACATGACAGGATGTGGTCATGGCATCACCATGAAAACAAGAGTTTCTCTCTCATTCCTTCCTGAAATGTCAGGTTGTTTTGAACACTGAGTGAATGACAACGACCTGTGTGTAATTGTTGCCTATTTTGTTTTGTTGTGTATGTGTTCCAAAATGCCACCCTATTCCCTATATACGGCTCTAGTCAAAAGTAGTGCACTCTAAACCCTTCCCAAAAAAGATTGCAGTCAGAGTGCAGTAGTGTAAACTTATGTGATAACCCATAATGAAAGCTACGCACTAGATAACAGGATATGTAACAATGAAACCTGGAGAATAGAGGCGTTAAAAAAACACAGAGAAGTGAAACTACCAGCTGTTTACTACCCCTCCCCCAAGGACCAAGTAGCCTATTCAAGACATTAGAATATAGTACGACGATCACATTCTAGCTATAGGTCCTGTTTATGTCATTCAGAGTACATATATGAGGGTGGCAGGTAGCCTAGTGGGTAAGAGCATTGGGCCAGTAACTGAATTGGCGCTGGTTCGAATCCCTGAGCCGACTAGGGGGGAAGGGGGGAAGGGGGGAGAAAAATCTGTCGATGCGCCCTTGAGCAAGACACTTGCTCCTGTAAGTGGCTCTGTATAAGAGTGTCTGCTAAATGACTAACACGTAAATGTAAAATGGAATAAGTTGGCACCAGAAAATATAACCTCCCAACAATATTTATTTCTAGTATGTGACGAGTGTGCTTGATGCATTATGTATTTAACAAGCAGGTCGTGTATGTGAGGGTTGATGTACTCACGGAGTCGAACGGCCGAGATGTGTGATCCCGTTGACCATTACCTCGCCCACCTGGGATCTTCAGGGGTGGGAGAGGGGCATCAGGAGCACCACAGAGGCCCCGGACCACGGGAACTACTACAGTGCAGGGAAAGACTGGCCACACACACACACAGAGAGAGAGAGAGAGAGGGGGGGGTTAGGCCCACGGATACTACTTCAGCAGGGACAGGCTAGAAGGGATGAGGGAGAAACAGAGGTTTGTTTACGCTAACTTTCGCATTTCATTGTCACCGGTTCTCCATTGTATTTCTAAACCCAAAGGAAGCAGAGCCTAAAGAAACCCATTCCCGTATGTTTCTAGGCTAAACACAACAACGTAAGAGGTGGGGCTGGTTTTCCTCACGTTCTTATTACTATCCTATCCTGCAATTTAGTTTACTTTATTGTCCCCCGCGATGAAATCAAGGACGGGACTGTGGATCGGTCTCGGTCCATCCGTTAGTCACACTACTTAACGCAGAAAAGCACTTGCTCGATTTTCACAAAACTTAGGTGAATGACGAGTCTTGCCATTTACAAAATTACACTGATTGGCCAAAGATGGGAGCTATAGTAATTAACTGAAATTTGTGAGTCACAACAGAGAGGAAGAAGAGAAGCAAGAGGGATTACTGGCCCCAAAATCTGTCTTCTCCAGCAGGTGGCGTTTTTTCCTTTGGCACATGACATGGAGTGGATTAGCTGAAGGGACTGGTACCCATTTTATTTTTGAAGATCTTTATTCTCATTGTTATATAGCGGTCACTTGAGTATCTGGTTAATATAATGGATACGATAACTCAAATGTTAGTCATACGCAATTGGCCCAAGGGGGCGGGCGCTGCATCACTTGTGGAGGACGCCATGTTTACTCTCGCTTTGTTAGCAACTGACAAAGTGCTCCATTGTGGCACATGTATTGGTGTAAATAAACCTGGACCTACCTGTGGTTTAATTAGTGATGTGGTTTAAAAACCGTTTCAATACAACAATAGGACTTCCAAAACGTATGTGATTCTTACACTTGTGTTGCCGAGTGTATTTATTTAGTGCAACAGGCTGACTAGCTAACAGGACAGGAGTGGATTAGTAGGACAGGCTAAGGGACAGCCAGGGATGCTGGAGTGGGTGTCTGAAAACAATGATGTGCGCTACAAAGCTCTCACTGCAGTGAGATGGGCCAGTAAAGTGGATGCAATTCACAGCTTGTGTGATTTTAAACCTCCCATGAAAAACCGTACTATATTTTTTTGTATGCGTTATAGCATCAGCTCTTCCTTCATAATTGTGATCAGAATCTGGGCATTAGTAAGCACATAATATCATGGCACAATAGGGCCAGGTTTCCTGTTAAAACGGAAGGTATTCATCCAAGGCAAAACAAGATCCACAAACACATCTGCCATCATATGTCAGTAAACGTAAATTCATTGGTCAACGCCACAGCGGGTTGCAGAATCCCCTTCAGGGAACATCTGATGAGGCTGAATTGAATCTCGACAGGAAGGCATCACAATGAGGAAAAAACGTGCACAATCTAAACTACGCCGCTACCGGATTACCTATGATTAAAACTATATGACCCTAAAACCTGACAATGATCGCTAGAAGTCAAAAAATATAACCTACTACATGGAATAATGAATTCATCCCATGTAGATATTTAATTGTGTCATAAGGGTTGGTAGCCAGTAGATCCGACCGACTTACTTAGAGCTGCACTAGGGTCAGACAGGATTCCTTTTTGGAAGACACAGAGGAGCCAGCACGAGATACGGCTCAGAAAACATACCTCAATCCGGGGATGAGAAATTCATTGTAATCCAAAGTGTCCCATTAATCCAAATATTACACAGAAGATTGAATGGAAAACTGCCCTTTTCATCCTCATGCTGGGTAGCAGAAGTCACGGCAGTCCTTTTGGAATGGCAGTGTAAGCCACTCAGCTCTGACATGCCATTCCATTACAGCTGCTGTGGCTACTGCTAACTAGCATGAGGACGAAAGCATTCAATCTTATCGGTGTAACAGTTGGGATAAATGGAACAATTCGGAGTACAACACATTTCTCATCCCCGGATTGAGGTAGGTTTTCAAGAGGCATACATTACATGACCAAAAGTATGTGGACACCTGGTCGTCGAACATCTCATTCCAAAATTACAGGCATTAATATGGAGTTGGTCCCCCTTTGCTGCTATAACAGCCTCCACCCTTCTGGGAAGGTTTTCCACTAGATGTTGGATCATTGCTGCGGGGACTTGCTTCCATTCAGCCACATGAGCTATAGTGAGGTAGGGCACTGATGTTGGGTGATTAGGCCTGGCTCGCAGTCGGCATGCCAAAGGTGTTTGATGGGGTTGAGGCCAGGGCTCTGTGCAGGCCAGTCAAGTTCTTCCACACAGATCTCAACAAACAATTTCTTTATGGACCTCGTTTTGTGCATGGGGGACTAGTCATGCTGAAAGAGAAAAGGGCCTTCCCCAAACTGTTCCCACAAAATTGGAAGCACCGAATCGTTTAGAATGTCATGGTATGCTGTAACATTAAGATTTCCCTTCAATGGGATTAAGGGGCCTAGCACAAACCATGAAAAACAGCCCCAGATCATTTTGCCTCCTCCGCCAAACTTATTCAACCATTATTTAACTAGGCAAAGCAGTTAAGAACAAATTATCATTTACAATGACGGCCTACCACAGCCAAACCCTAACGATACTGGGCCTATTGTGCGGTTCCGTTCTGTGAGCTTGTGTGGCCTACCACTTCGCGGCTGAGCCATTGTTGCTCCTGGAAGTTTCCACTTCACCATAACTTACAATTGACCGGGGCCGCTCTAGCAGGGCAGAAACTTGACAAACTGACTTGTTGGAAAGGTGGCATCCTATGAAGGTGCTTCGTTGAAAGTGACAGATCTTCAGTGAGGCCATTCTACTGCCAATGTTTGTGTATGGAGATTGCATGGCTGTGTGCTTGATTTTATACACCTGTTAGCAACGGGTGTGGCTGCAATAGCTGAATCCGCTCATTTGAAGGGGTGTCCACATATGTGTGTGTATATATAGTCTCTCTCGGGGGCTACTTGGTGTTTCAATCTAAACCGGAAGCCTGTCAGACCCTAATCCAGCTGTAAGCAAGCGGGTCAGATAAACTCCAACTCAACAATACTGAGACATTATGATGCCCAGCAATTACAATAATGTTGTATCATTTTGAGGGAAGAATAGTATAATGACGTAATGTTACAATGTAAATGTCTTTGTGATGTCAAGATGGAGAAACGAATATTGTTGCGTCACTGAGGCCTTATTAAATAATCAAAAGTGTGATGTGATTAAAGATAAACGCAACTATCATGGATGCAGATTCCCCACATAACAATGGAAAGGGAAATGTTTTTCTTCTGTTTTTGAAGTTCATCGGTGAAACGACGAGCCATTCTAAATGGGTTTCATTTGTGCCCTGTTAACTCATACACCAGCCAACTAGCTACCTGACCATGGTAATGCTATAGCTACTAACGTTATGCTTTCAGGTGGAAAGAGTTAGCCTAGGTACTATGCCAACGTCAACAATCTAACGTTAACTCATTTTATATAGCTATAAACGAGGCGTCATTGGCAACCATTGAAACATAGAAAACCCTAAACCATGTATTTATATTACGTAGCTAAGCTAGTTTAGCACCATACGAAGGAAGAAGACTAACTTGAAACAATTTAATTATTTCCCAATTCATTCTGGATATTTTTCATAGATTACTTCGTT
The DNA here is from genome assembly GCF_045791955.1 of Oncorhynchus clarkii lewisi. Lineage (NCBI taxonomy): Eukaryota > Metazoa > Chordata > Actinopteri > Salmoniformes > Salmonidae > Oncorhynchus > Oncorhynchus clarkii. The sequence goes on along the minus strand of NC_092158.1, from coordinate 12,851,839 downwards.
AACCAGTTGTGGGTATTTTGTGACATAGTAAATTAAATCCCAGTTTATATTCGTAGCTACTTCCTCGTCACTGAAAACAATTGCTAGCTACCATCCCCCACTTGACTTTGCTGTCTGTCTCCACTTACTTGCCAATCATGTCACAAATACTATTACTTAAATCCGCCATGGTAGAAAAGCACTGTGGTTTTCCTTCTTTCTCGCGAGCAAAGCAATGACTGTTTAAGATCCGCTGGAGGTTGGATTTTACCATCCGGCCTCGGGTAGAGACACGACGGGCTTCTGACTGCTCACTGCAATGGTCGGCTGAGTAATAAAGCCCGATCGGTGCTGAACTCAAGCTAAATGAGCCCCGAGCTACGTAGAGGGAAACAAGCGATACGTAGCTAGAGGTGAAGATAGCTTCGTGGGGGCGTCTTCTGTGCAAGTGGAAAAGTACCAAAGCCAGCAAACTAACAACAAAGACAGACAGTAGGTCTGATGTTTGTGACCAAGGTAAGAAATGTTGAATCTGAAGCCCCCATGCAACATTATAATGCAAGTTTAAGTTACATTTCATTGAAATGTACTGAATTATTAAGAGGTCTGTAGAGACGTGAATAAAGGAATACAGTGGGAATTAAATTGGTTAATTAATAAAGCCCGTATTCATATTATTGCCTATTTAAACTTTAGTACGGTACATATTTGTGTAGGTTTACAAATTTTTACTCTAGCCTCCCCTGCAATATAAAATACCACTTTCACTTTGTCATAAAAACATGTCTCCATGAACCCAGTGAACTGCAGAGACTGCAATAGGGTACATGCACGTTCTTGCCAAGCAGGTTTATCTTTTTGGGATGAGGACATAGCATTGGCTTGTTTACCTGGCTATAAATGCCACTGTCTGTCTGTCTGGTGGGTAAGCTTCAGCTTTAAGGAGTATCTATTTATCTTGAATGCGATTACCAGGGACAGAGTAAGGAATGTCCTAAATGGCTCCCAATTCCCTAGGCGCCTTTTGGATTGGAATTTAGCACAAGATGACCCAGTGACCTTTTACCATGGAGTTAAACATAACTTTAATACATAACTCTGTTGAATGGTGACAAAGCAACTGGCTGGACCTTATACAAATTGCCACATCTAATCTGGATTATGATGTATAGTACCGGTAGACAGTCTTGTATTGGAATGTGAAGCCTATTGAGAGAAATTTAGGCTGATTTGTTTCCTTGAATTGTCTATAGCCCCCCCCCCCAATTAAAAATGCCAGACTATTATTGTAATTATAGGTGGGCTCCTGAGTGGCGCAGTGGTCTAAGGCACTGCATCTCAGTGTCACTACAGACCCTGGTTTGATTCCAGGTTGTATCACAACTGGCCACGATTGGGAGTCCCATAGGGTGGCACACAATTTGCCCAGCGTCGTTCGGGTTAGGGTTTGGCCACGGTAGGCCGTCATTGTAAATAATAATTTGTTCTTAACTGACTTGCCTGGTTAGATAAAGGTTAAATAAAAAAATTAACCAAATGGTACCCCATTCCCTATATAGTGCACTAGTTTTGACCAGAGACTTTTGGATAGAGTGCACTATTAATGGAATAGTTTGCCATTTCGGACGCTGACATGACGTGCTACAGTATATAATCATCTCAGCTCTAATACTTGGGGGCCCTGCTGAGATGTTGAGCAAGTCAGCTTGCGGTCATTTAGGGGGGCGGCAGCGTAGCCTAGTGGTTAGAGCGTTGGACTAGTTGCGAGTTCAAACCCCCGAGCTGACAAGGTACAAATCTGTCGTTCTGCCCCTGAACAGGCAGTTAATCCACTGTTCCCAGGCCGTCATTGAAAATAAGAATTTGTTCTTAACTGACTTGCCTGGTTAAATTAAGGTTAAAAAATTGTTTTTTTTTATTTAAAAAAACTGCTGTAGCGCCTACATGTAACACGTCATGTTAACCACTAGGTGTCAGCCTTGCATCACAAACACCTGTATCAGGCTTGACGTGTTCTGGCCACATTAATTGTCATGTCAGTTATGTTCTATGAAGCCATTTGTTTTATATTTGAGCAATGGATTACACTGTCACTCAAAACCAGCCATAATAGGATCCCCTACAGACATCTCAGAGGCTGGCTGAAGTGGTAAACCACTGTCTCTCTATCTCAGTGTGGCTTCGCTTATTGTCAAAATAGACTCAGTGAAGTGGAGAGAGGGGGCAGAGGGCTAGTACAGGCTTGCTTTGGTTTTCAGCTGTGTAACTACTCCAAAAATCCCTCTGTAAAAATTCCTCTGTACTGCAGTTGAACATTTCCCATAGTTTAAGGTATTTAGACTACTGAGAAGGAATCATAATTAAGTACATAGAAAATTGGGTTTGGAACATTCTACTTATTGCCCAATCTGGCTTTGTTTTGCATAGTTATGTTCCTCAGTGCAGATACAATATGGTCTGATCTGTTAATTATACATTCAGACCTCAGGATATCTCATGGAGAAATTTAAAGTGAATTGAATCGTAACAGAGGGTTGGTTTGAGGTAATGCTAATCTACATATCAATCTAATCATGTACATCTCTTTGTCAGTTTGACTGCTATTTGAACCACTCACTTTAACTGGGACATTTGAATTATTCCTTTGTTCAACTGGTTAATAGAATGGTTAAAGAGAACTATTCTGTAGAACTCTGGTATTTGCTGTGGAATGAGCCTCATGACCTGTGCTCATCGGAGAAACAAAAGAAGAGAGGAGCATTCAGTGTAGCTGCTGTCACTGGGGGGGGGGGGTTGTCTGGGGCACTCCACTCACTCACACCCCCCAACAGTGTTGTCTGTGGTACTCTGAGTTCCTGCTCCCCCAGACATGTAATTCCATTGGTCAGTGCACCATAGCAACACATTCCACCTATGACAAAGGAGCTCTGTGTTTTTGAGAGTGATATGAAGCAGAAAGCAACGGAGGATTGAAAGGCACACACACGCACGGTGTGTGTATTTGTTCCGAGACCCAAAACCTCCAGACTAATGTTCATCCCATTTCTGCTTCAAGTTCCTGTGCCCAAATCACTAAGGACTTAATGGTCCAAACAGTCGGTAAGAAGGCGTGACAGCACCTCTTCCCCACACACACACAAACAGTCGCTAAGAAGGCGTGTTCAGCACCTCTTCCCCACACACACGCAAACAGTCGCTAAGAAGGTGTGACAGCACCTCTTCCCCCTCAGGATGTTAAAAAGATTTGGCATATGCCCTCAGATCCTCAAATAATTCTACAGCTGCACCACTGAGAGCATCTTGACTGGCTGCATCACTGCTTGGTATGGCAATAGCACCGCCCCTCGATCGCATGGCGCTACAGAGGGCGGTGCGGTCAGCCCAGACCATCTCTGGGGCTGAGTTCCCTGCTATTCAGGACCTCTATATCAGGCGGTGTAAAATTATTTGACTCCAGTCACCCAAGCCATAGACTGTTCTCTCTGCTGCTGCACAGCAAGTGGTACCAGTGCATCAAGTCTGACACCAACAGGCTCCTGAACAGTTTCTATCCCAAAGCCATAAGACTGCTAAATGGCTAACAAAATGGCTACACAGCCTACCTGCACTGATCCTTCTATTTTATTTTTGTACTGTCTCTATGCACATTCTACACACACACATACACAATCATCATATACGCTGCTGCTACTCTGTTTATCATATATCCTGATGCCTAGTCACCTTACCCCTATACATATCTAACCCTACCATTCCAGTATCCCTGCACATTGTAAATATGGTACTGGAACTGACCCTGTATATAGCTTACTTACTTTCTCGTGCTCTTATTTCTAGTTCCTGTATTTGTTCTACTTAATTTTGTAATATGTTTTAATAGTACTGTTAGCATTGTTAGGAAAGAGAAGGCAAGAAAGGCATTTCACTGTACTAATGCACGTAACAAAAACATAACATGAGCTCTCCCACTCCAGGGTCAGATTGCAGTGACCTTCCATGGAGTGAACTTGACTGGAATGTAAATAGCTAGACAGTAACCCCAGACAGACCTGTATTCCATCTGTAAAACTCTGTAGCATCTCTCACACTGCGGTACTGGGTTATAATTAGCTTTAAGCCAAGGACGAGACAGACAGGAATTTGATTTTGCAATGTGCTGCTGTGAACAATATCGAAAAGGCAGAAACAGGGAGACATTTTTTTGGTCCATTGAACATTGACACCATAATGAAGGCATTTCATTTGCAAAGAGTGCGCTGGTCCTCAAATGGTTTGTATGATCTCTGAATCTGGTCATTTGTTGTTGTTGTAAAATCCCCCAATTTCACTGAAAGCTCCTCCACATTGTGTAATGTACAAACAGGAATGTTAAACTATGTGGTGATGCTTTCACTGGAACTACTGTTTGGTACCACATTTTACAACATGGGCTTTTACATGTCCTTATGGCTCCCTGACTAAGTGATTCTTCCATCCATTAGCAGATATCTTTAAAAGTGCAAACACCATCTCTCACACACACACACACACACACACACACACACACACACACACAGACAGAGAAATGACATCCATTGATGTCGTTCACAAGCAAAAGACAGACGGCGCATGGTGTGCATGTGTGAAAACATATTTACAATTTATTGATGAATGCAGGTGAGGCTCACATTAATCAGTGTGTTAGTGGTCACAGAGACCAGTATCTTTTCTATTCACATAATGATAACAGCAGTGGAATAGAACAGCATGTGGACTGTTTGCCTGCAGCCCCAGGCCATAATCAATTATCTATTCTTGGTGAAACAAGAAGAAGTTGAAGCGAGTGCGTTCCAAATGGTACCCTTTTCCCTACACAGGGCTCTGGTGAGGAGTAGTGCACTACCTACACAGGGCTCTGGTCAGGAGTAGTGCACTACCTACACAGGGCTCTGGTGAGGAGTAGTGCACTACCTACACAGGGCTCTGGTGAGGAGTAGTGCACTACCCTACACAGGGCTCTGGTGAGGAGTAGTGCACTACCCTACACAGGGCTCTGGTCAGGAGTAGTGCACTACCCTACACAGGGCTCTGGTCAGGAGTAGTGCACTACCCTACACAGGGCTCTGGTCAGGAGTAGTGCACTACCCTACACAGGGCTCTGGTCAGGAGTAGTGCACTACCCTACACAGGGCTCTTGTCAGGAGTAGTGCACTACCCTACACAGGGCTCTGGTAAGGAGTAGTGCACTACCCTACACAGGGCTCTGGTCAGGAGTAGTGCACTACCCTACACAGGGCTCTGGTAAGGAGTAGTGCACTACCCTACACAGGGCTCTGGTAAGGAGTAGTGCACTACCCTACACAGGGCTCTGGTAAGGAGTAGTGCACTACCCTACACAGGGCTCTGGTAAGGAGTAGTGCACTACCCTACACAGGGCTCTGGTCAGGAGTAGTGCACTACCCTACACAGGGCTCTGGTAAGGAGTAGTGCACTACCCTACACAGGGCTCTGGTCAGGAGTAGTGCACTACCCTACACAGGGCTCTGGTAAGGAGTAGTGCACTACCTACACAGGGCTCTGGTAAGGAGTAGTGCACTACCCTACACAGGGCTCTGGTAAGGAGTAGTGCACTACCCTACACAGGGCTCTGGTCAGGAGTAGTGCACTACCCTACACAGGGCTCTGGTGAGGAGTAGTGCACTACCCTACACAGGGCTCTGGTAAGGAGTAGTGCACTACCCTACACAGGGCTCTGGTCAGGAGTAGTGCACTACCCTACACAGGGCTCTGGTAAGGAGTAGTGCACTACCTACACAGGGCTCTGGTAAGGAGTAGTGCACTACCCTACACAGGGCTCTGGTAAGGAGTAGTGCACTACCCTACACAGGGCTCTGGTCAGGAGTAGTGCACTACCCTACACAGGGCTCTGGTGAGGAGTAGTGCACTACCCTACACAGGGCTCTGGTAAGGAGTAGTGCACTACCCTACACAGGGCTCTGGTAAGGAGTAGTGCACTACCCTACACAGGGCTCTGGTCAGGAGTAGTGCACTACGAATGGAATCGGGTGCCATTTAGGATGCACAGAAAAACAGAAAGTCCTTCCTCCAGTGACTACTATGGGTTAAAACGATTGGATATCATAGATACCTTTTCACTATGGATCTTATCCATTGCAATTATTAAGACCTGCTTGAGGTGGGGCTCGCTATTTGATCTACAACCTCTTTATGTACAAGTTCTGTTCGTCTCCAGACCATTCTGTGAAAATCCAGTTTCACAAATTACAGAGGGAGCATAGGGGTTAAGATTTACAATTAGGTTCTCAGTCACCATAACATGTATATGGAGAAGTAAAGGCACTGTAACAATTGATAATATCAAAAACAACAATTAAAGATGACATTAAAGACATGCTCCGGACTTTGGCAACTAAGAAAGTATGTTTTAAACCTCCTGCTTTGGGCTGGATGTGTCAGTGAGTAGTTCATACAGAATTACTGTTTTAACTCAATTAGCCACAAAATCCCAAGTTTGAAAGTGACTTTTCTTGAAGCTGTTTCGGGCCATTTTCCCCACATAGCAATTTGAGTTATAGCCAATGAGTTTCAGCACTCTTGCATTTAAGTGACAGCTAGCAAGAGGCCTGTCCAGCATTATCCAATGAGGTTGCAGGGCAGGCCCAACAGCTCAGTGGACACAGCAGAGAGAGCAATGACGTGGTGCAAATACTGTATCTGCACATATGGTGACAGAGTAAGCCATTTTCAGGGACCACTTTTGGCTCGTGAGCGCTACTTTCTGAACCACTGGCTAAAAGTATACAAAAGTACCAGGGTATCTCTTTAAAAAGGTAAGTATTGGGGTAAGTGGGACCATAGCAGGTGTGGTACTGGCTGTCTTAGTATCGCTTAACTAATGATATGCATACTGTATTTTGTGGCATTAGGCAGTACACGTTTTAGATTGGTTCATGTCACACCATTTCCATGGTTACCATCCCATCTAGGCCAATCAAAACAGCTTTGGTTTCAAGATGGCCACCTTTCTAAACAATACATGTCCTCCTCGTGGATTAACAAGGAAAGATACAACACCAACCACTCTAAACTGAGCTGTAGACAAGGTAACCTTCAGGAACCAGTTCACTCAATTTCAACACACTGGTATGAATGTGTATGCACAATTCAATACACGCCAGTGTCAATGCCTGTGTGTAGCATAAAACCAATGTGTGAAAGCAAATCAAAATTAGCTAGCTGCACAGGCACAATCAAACATTTGTCAAGAGTTGCTGAACACGGATACATGAGGACGAGAGCTCTTGTTTTGAAAGGGCAAGTAGTCCTATTGATAAGGACAACATAAAGCATTAACACTTGAAACGTCTTGGCAGGTGTGTATACTGACTGTTGTTCATCAATACTAAACAGGTAAGTAAGTTGAGGTCTTCCTGCGTTACGTCAATCCTTCATTCCATGCTTAGCTTTCACTGCTGCTGTGTCTGCTGTGTCTGCTGTGTCTGCTGTGTCTGCTGTGTCTGCTGTGGAACAGAGAGTGGTCTGATTCTGGCAAGAGAGACTCCTGTTCTGTTCTGCCCATCGCTGGCCTGCTTGGGCTTTTGGGACGGTTCCTTACCAGCGGGTTTGTGTCTTAGTCCATACAGTAAAGTAAAACAACAGCAGTCTTTAGACATACAGTATAAGTAGAAGCTGAATGGACAGGAAAGTGAGTGATGCCTTGTTACTTTCATGCATTTGAGTGAAGAGCAGACAGGTTCACATTGTGTCACTGTGTATCCTCTGAGACAGATACAGGGGAAACCCAAGGCAGCTCATGGTCTCTACACACTAACACAGTCACCCCCAATCCCAAACCTATCCAATCCTTTCAGATCTCCAGGAGTACCTAGGGGGTAGGCATTTGGGGTTGATTTGGGATTCAGACAGTCTGTCCGGTCAGTGTGTCAGTCACTTGAGTGAGTAGAGCAGTTCAGCTGTATGACACAGGGACAGAGGATGAGCAGAGCTGAAGTACTGACAACACAACCAGTCCTCTAACTCTGCGTTCCTCTCCGGCTCCAGAGACCTCTCTGCGAACTTCATCATCAGCAGCGCTCTCTTCACGTCCAACCAGTTGAGGAGGCCCTCGTGGCGGGGCCCTTCCCCGGGGCCCAGCCTGTCCCCCCACTGCTGTTGCTCCATCAGGTCTTTCCGGGGGCCCCACAGCAGGCTCTGCAGCACCCGCTTGGCCTCCTGAATGTGGATGCGTTTAATGGGGTCCGGTTGGAGGAGTAGCCTGGTTAGTCTCTGGAGTCCAGCGGAGTAGAGAGAGACTGGAGGGATGGGCGGCAGGTCCTCACAGCTATAGTCCTGTTCTTTCAGTTTCGGGCTGACCTCAAACGGGTTCGGCTGGTGGAGGAGCTCATAGATTAGAATACCGGTTTGGAACTCGTCGAATTTCCGGTACTGGGCGGCCGAGACGATCTCCGGGGCCAGGCGGGCGTGGTTGCGTTTGAGGCGGGGGTCATTTTGGGCAGAGTCCTCAGTGTTCCGCTGCTTGGCCTTGGCGAAGCTGGAGATGACCAGGCGGGGGAGGTGCTTCTGGTCGTGTGGGGCATTGGGGTTGGCCTGCGGGGGGCGGCGGTGAGGGACCAGGAGGAGGTTCTCCAGACAAAGGTCTCGATGTGTCACCCCATGCTCCTTTAGATGGTCCAGACCGTCACACAGCTGCAGCAGGAGAAAGCAGACCCACCGCTCGTACACCTCCGGCTGGGCCTGTTGGGAAAACAAATACAAATAAGACGCTGGCAGGCAAAAGCAATATTTGCGTCTTTCATTCCATGTCCACAATGGTGAACATCACACCATTCAGTCAACGTTCCACGCTAGGGGCCTTCCTCAAGATAAGATGCAATGAAATGAGATGTTTCAAACGGGCACAATCATACCTGGTGAACGGACGCCCACTCCTTGACAAAGTCTGCCGTAGTCTGCTGTGGCACCTCCCGGGTGATAACCACCACACGCTCCTTGTCCCCCTGCGTGGGGTTGGGACTGGGGGGCAGCGAGGCCTCATCAGCAGGGAGCATGCTCCGGGGCACGCAGGCTATGAAGTGGCCACAGTCCTGCTGGAGGTTGAAGTGGGGAGGGACGGTCTGCTGGACGGACAGGCTGTAGAGGTGACCCTGCTTGGCTTCTGAGGTCTGGCTCTTACAGATCTGCAGAGAGAAGAGGAGAGACACCATGGTTAGAATAGAAACAGGCGTAATCATGTGGAGGAAAATGTCTGCTTGGCTCTTAGATATCTGGAGGGGGGAGGGTTAGAGCACAATGTACACAGTGAGGAAATATTTATTCCCTGGTTAAGTAAGAGACTGGAATATTATCCCCACTTGCTGTCAACAAGCTTTAAATCCTTCATTCATTTAGATCTTGTTTTCAATCCAGTAGTAGCAGACAGACAGTAATTCCATAAGTCTACCAGTCTAACTACAAGCAGCCATGAATGAGTTTCGCCATGTTTAATACGAGTAAAGCCAAACACTGTGGTTATGTCCCAAATGACACCGTATTCCCTATAAAGTGCACTACTTTTGACCAGTCATACAGGCCCTAGTCAAAGGTAGTGAGTGCACTATATTGGGAAGTGTGGTAGCCTGTCCATCTCTCCCACTTTACAAACACAGCTGAGCCCTGATATGACACAGTCTACGTCCCAAACGGCACCCTTTCCCCTACTTAGTGCACTACTTTTGACGGGAGTCCTATAGGCCCTGGTCAAAAGTAGTACACTATAAAATGAATATAGTGATAATGAATATGGTTCATTTGGGACATAGCCATAGTGATAATGAATATGGTTCATTTGAGACGTAGCCATAGTGATAATGAATATGGTTCATTTGAGACGTAGCCATAGTGATAATGAATATGGTTCATTTGAGACGTAGCCATAGTGATAATGAATATGGTTCATTTGGGACGTAGCCATAGTGATAATGAATATGGTTCATTTGAGACGTAGCCATAGTGATAATGAATATGGTTCATTTGGGACGTTGCCATAGTGATAATGAATATGGTTCATTTGAGACGTAGCCATAGTGATAATGAATATGGTTCATTTGAGACATAGTCATAGTGATAATGAATATGGTTCATTTGGGACGTTGCCATTGTGATTTAACTGTACAGATTGATGATTTAATATGAGGACTGGATGATTTCATTACGCAGTCACATCACAGAGCTGCTGCCATGTGTGTTTGTGGGTAGTGTGTTTGTGTGAGAGAAAGAATGTGTGTGTAAGGGTGGTTGTATGTAGGCCTTGACAACAGGGGTGTGTCTGAACTGTAAATCCTGGCTGGCATGAAAAGATTAATGGACCTAGAGGCATTAGGCAAGACTACAGAGCCTCAGGCAGCGAGGCCTCTTGACACACAGCTCTGGATTTACATGTTGCTTTTACACATTGCTAATGACTTTGGGACAAAGGTCAGTCAAAATGAATGCAGAGCACACCCTCTCTCTCTCTCCTCAGTACAGCAGGCTACAGTACAGAACATGCCCTGGAGGAACACGAGAATGGTAGGACCTTCTCTTCGATGTGAGAACAAACACAGGCTACGTCCCAAATTGCACCCTATTTCCTAGATAGTGCACTACGAGTCTATGGTCAAAAGTAGTACCCTATGTAGCGAATAGAGTGCCATTTGGGACACACAACCAACGTGGAGGGTCTGTGGCTCGGCTGAGGATCCCTTTGGTCTTCTGAGCAGTCTAAGAGCTCGTTAAGGTTTTGGCTCGTTAAGATGTTGGCTTACTTCATTGTACAGGTTTTATTGTTTAACGAGGTAAGAGCATGACCTTGATTGAGGAGTAGAATGTACACCGTCCAATAAGAGTTTGGGAGTAAGGACCAATCAGGGAGTTTGAATTTGAGCTGCAGATTACAAAGACGTTCTTCTCACAGTAATTAAGGGAGATGCCTCTAGACATGTCTCTCATTGACTGACACACATTATTTCAACAGGTTTTTCCCCCTGTTTGTTTAGTCTCCACACTTATTGCAATGTGAACATTAACCACCAGAGTCCTCTGACTTAGAATACGTGGACAACTACAAATACCTAGGTGTCTGGTTAGACTGTAAACTCTCCTTTCAGACTCACATTAAGCATCTCCAATCCAAAATTAAATCTAGAATCGGCTTCCTATATCGCAACAAAGCATCCTTCACTCATGCTGCCAAACATACCCTCGTAAAACTGACCATCCTACCGATCCTCGACTTCGGTGATGTCATCTATAAAATAGCCTCCAACACTCTACTCAACAAACTGGATGCAGTTTATCACAGTGCCATCCGTTTTGTCACCAAAGCCCCATACACTACCCACCATTGCGACCTGTACGCTCTCGTTGGTTGGCCCTCGCTTCATACTAGTCTCCAAACCCACTGGCTCCAGGTCATCTACAAGTCTCTGCTAGGTAAAGCCTCCCCTTATATCAGCTCACTGGTCACCATAGCAGCACCCATTCATAGCACGCGCTCCAGCAGGTATATCTCACTGGTCATCCCCAAAGCCAATTCCTCCTTTGGTCGTCTTTCCTTCCAGTTCTCTGCTGCCAATGACTGGAACGAACTGCAAAAATCTCTGAAGCTGGAGACTCATATCTCCCTCACTAGCTTTAAGCACCAGCTGTCAGAGCAGCTCACAGATCATTTATTTATCTTGCCCCTTTGCACCCCAGTATCTCTACTTGCACATTCATCTTCTGCACATCTACCATTCCAGTGTTTAAATTGCTATATTGTAATTACTTCGCCACCATGGCCTATTTATTGCCTTAACTCCCTTATATTACCTCATTTGCACATAGACTTTTTGTTTTAATTTGTTCTACTGTATTATTGACTATGTTTTGTTTATTCCATGTGTAACTCTGTGTTGTTGTATGTGCTATGCTTTATCTTGGCCAGGTCGCAGTTGCAAATGAGAACTTGTTCTGAACTAGCCTACCTGGTTAAATAAAGGTGAAATAAATAAATAAATAACTAAAAATATCAAAGCACTACATGACAGCCTTGGCCCCCCAAAAAACTCCAGAAAACAGAGAGACAGGTCTCCATTGGGAAAGTGGTCTTCTAACCTAAATAGGACTTCCTGGTTACATAAATAAAAGCTATAGAGATGAAAGGGAGCCAGTGTTCCAGTTACCTTGACTGCGTAGGAGTTGGATGGGTCTGAGGCGCAGGCAGCAGAGTAGTAGACACCGTCTCCCGCATTACAGCTGGCCTTGTTACAGGTCAATTTGAACAGGGACCAGTTGCTCTCATCAAACCTCAGTGGGTTCTTCTGGCTGCGGGTGAAGTGGTCCTCACACTTCAGAGCCAGGCGGCGCAGCGATTCAGCATATAGGCCTCCCAGCTTGGAGTAGATCCCCTCTCTACTGTCTATGTTACTGAGCAGGGTCTGCAGCTGCAGGCCAGAGCCCTGGGTGGGTCCGGAGGCCGAGAGGTGGGGGGCGCTGAGCTGGGGGGAGGAGGAGGTGGTGATGCTGCCTCGGCTGTGACCCCCTAGTCGGCCCCGAACTTTCAGGGGTTCGTCAAGGGTCCGGGAGCGCAGGGGGTGTCCCAGAGGGGTGTGACAGCGCTCTAAAGACTCAGAGGAGGAATAAATGGCCCGAGGGTCCACGGGGGAGGATGGAAGACTGGACAGGGATGGGACGTCAGGACGGGATACATTACTCTCAGAGCCACCGGTGAAGGGGAAGCAGGGGTAGGCCCGGGCTAAGGGTTTCCCGGCCATGTTGTCAGGGGCGGATACGGCGCGATTCACCATTTTCTTTTCGGGTAGGGGTGGTGGCTGCAGCTGGTTGGACAGGGTGTTGCTAGAGAACGGGTCAGCGTGAGGAGACCCTGGAGATGAGGCCATCGGGCTTCTGAGAAATGGCGAGGTGCACGACAGACGAGGGGCATCATGGGAACCTGCAGAGAGAGATGCAATACATCAGTATTCATGTTGAACATCACAATGACACATAACACAGACACAAGAGAAGATATTATACTAAGAAAATGTTTTATATCCTGAAACACATGACTGGAGAACTACTAAAGGAATCAACACTTCTCTGATCAAACAACTTCCCTCACTTATATTTAAAAAAAACACAAATCAAATTGCCACAGCACAGATAAAAAAATTTCAAAATAATGCCCATCAGTCAGTTTAAGTGAACACACACACCATAAACAGGATTAGTATAGAACAGGTACAGTCGGTCACCAAGGGTTCAGGCTGATACAGACTGAGTGCAGAGGCAGTAATAAGCAGAGTGAGGAGATTACTAGCGACAGTTAAGTCAGTTACTGTTTAACTAGAAGAGCTAGTGCCTCAGGTGCCTGTACTGATTCTTATAAATGGGAGCGTTGTGTCCCAGTGCCTCTCTAGCCATAAAGCTATATTACCTCTTACCCACATAACTACAGTACATTACCCCTTACACAAACATATAGTACATTACCCCTTACACATATAGTACATTACCCCTTACAAACATATAGTACATTACCCCTCACCTGTAAACTATTATTAAGAGCTACTTACAAATCAGTGCATTCAATGAAGGTAGGTAAAACAACCACATGTCAATCACTGAAGTAAAACCTTCTAAATAACCTTTGAAAATCACTGATAGTACCGATAAACAGTAAATACATTAGCATACCCTCACCCATAAATCTACAGTACATTATCCACACCCCAACAGCATCTGACTGGGTGGCAGCAGCTCAGCAGGCTATTCGTAGTAGCTGCACCCATCCTGTCACCGTGGCCCTCCCTATAATGGCTTAGTCATATCAGTCAGCACACACACACACCCCCCCCATCTATTCAACGTTCCCTCGGAGGGTGTAGTGACAAGTTTAGAGTGAGTTGGTGCACAATTTAAGGTTCAAGATGGTCACAGTGTCTGCCCTGCTGTACCATTAGGAAATAGTGAATTAAAGAGTAGACTATAAAGAATGTGAAACTCCACAGTCTTCCCCAGAGAGACAGATAATTGTGTGGTTGTTGACGGTAAAGGCTGCATAGATAGGCTGTGCTCCCAATGCGACACTAAATGAGTAGGTTTCCAGGGGGGAAATCTAAAGGAAAGATTGCATGTATGCATGGAGTGGCAAAAGCCCTTATTTTCCTAGTTATCACAGTCCCATAATTATCTCTTCAAACACTTCCCAGGAAGTGAGGCAATTACAGACTGTCTGGGAGTCACTGACTATGTCCCAATTCGCACACCATATTCCCTATGTAGTGCAATAGTTTTGAACAGAGTCGTATCGGGCCCTGGTCAAAAGAAGTGCACTAGATAGGGAATAGGGTGCCATTTGGGCCACAGACACTGGGCTTTAGACCATATATGGAGAGATGAAGACGGGTGACGCCAAACCAAACGAAGGTGCGTCAGACCTCAGTCAGCAGCGTGCAGGGTCACACACACTCTTTGTGGAAAATGACACATCTCAAAACAAAGGCACACACACACACACACACACACACTCAGTCTAAAAGAGGAAACTACGTATTTTACTATAACCTTTATAAACCTCATCTGTTACTACAACCTCATATCGGGGCTGCAGGAAGCCTAGTGGTTAGAGCGTTGGGCCAGTAACCGAAAGTGTGCTAGATCGAATCCCCGAGCTGACGAGGTAAAACTCTGTCGCCTCTCTCAGCCTATTGTGGACAGTCTGAGCACTGATGGAAGGATTGTGCGTTCCTGGTGTAACTCGGGCAGTTGTTGTTGCCATCCTGTACCTGTCCCGCAGGTGTGATGTTCGGATGTACCGATCTTGTGCTGGTGTTACACTTGGCCTGCCACTGCGAGGATGATCAGCTGTCCATTCTGTCTCCCTGTTGCGCTGACTTAGGCGTCTCACAGTACGGACATTGCAATTTATTGCCCTGGCCACATCTGCAGTCCTCATGCCTCCTTGCAGCATGCCTGAGGCACGTTCACGCAGACGAGGGAGCCTGGGCATCTTTCTTTTGGTGTTTTTCAGAGTCAGTAGAAAGGCCTCTTTAGTGTCCTAAGTTTTCATAACTGTGACCTTAATTGCCTACCATCTGTAAGCTGTTAGTGTCTTAACGACCGTTCCACAGGTGCATGTTCATTAATTCTTTATGGTTCATTGAACAAGCATGGGAAACAGTGTTTAAACCCTTTACAATGAAGATCTGTGAAGTTATTTTTACAAATCATCTTTGAAAGACAGGGTCCTGAAAAAGGGATGCTTCTTTTTTTTCTGAGTTTATTTAGTATTTTTGGTATTGTTTTAGCTGTTGTGAAAGCAGAAGCTACAATAGACAAGAACAGAACTATATGAATTTAAAAATGGCACTCATAGCCTACAATACACACAATATAACTAGGTTAAAATGCTATAACCTCATATGTTACTATAAAGTAATCTGTTACTTTAACCTCATATCTGCAGTAGCTGTTAGTATAACCGTAATAACCTCATCTTTTCCTCTTCTCATTGTTTTCTCACTTTCCACTTAGTTAGATGCTTCTAGTAGAACCATTTGACTGCCACAAATGGAAAAACAGGCAAATGTCAAACAACAACCAACCAATTCCTTCCTGTTGGTGGTGGTGGTTGTTAAATGTAAGGCACCGGTTTTTTTTCTGGTCAGGTCACATGGTGTAAGGGTACGTTTTTCCTTACCACAATTATCCCCCCCGGACCAACTCTGGGGCACCATACCAACAGCACCAGATATGATATGTGTAGTTGCTCTCAAAACAATGTCGTTTTCTCGCGGATCTCTTGGCCCTAGTTATATGTCCCGGCGGGTCGCTATAACAGTTACCAGAATCAGAGAGGGCTCTGTTGGAGTCTGCAGGCAAGCTGTCGAAGGTGGCTTTAACATTTACTCACCAGAATCAGAGAGGGCTCTGTTGGAGTCTCCAGGCAAGCTGTCGGTGGAGGCTGTAGGCAGGCTGCTGCTCCCCAGGCCACGGAGACTGTTGGTCAGGCTCTCGACAGAGCCCTGCTGGCTGCAGTGGTCCAGCTCCACACTGCTCTGGCTCATCTTACCAGACACCCTGCAGAGAGCGTAACAGAGGATATTACTCTGGGGGATGATGTTTGGTGCCTTATCTAATTTCCATAACCAGGAAGTTAACACAACGGCTTCCCACCATTAAAAATAAATGACCACTGTTATCAAAACCGTCTGATGATCAAACACCTAACAAAATGTCTCTATTGCAGCTCTCAACAATAACAGACAGTGTTCGCTCTTACAACTTGTTAAACCGAACATGTTAGTTCTATTGTGTAATTTCAGCGAACAGGTAAAGTGTGTGTGTGTGTGTGTGTGTGTATATGTGTGTGTGTGTGTGTGTATGTATGTGTGTGTGTGTGTGTTGTGCTGCCTGTCAGTTTTGCTTCAGGCTGAGAGACGGTTCTTTACAATCTATCATTGTCTCTGTGAGCCAAACATCTAGTTTCCCCTCCATCTCATCTAGATATCTCAACATATCTGGATGTAAATGAGACGGTTCAGCCACTACATGAGGTAAACTGCCTCCACTCTTCACAAGAACACATGAAACGTCAGATACTAGTCTCACTTCCCCTTCGGAGAGGAACACTCTTCTGGCTGAGTGAATGCTTGTTATTGTTGTGTCTCTTAAAGGAAAAATTCATCAAAAATCCTTTGGTATTTTGTTCATTCGTCCACTATCGATAGAGACAAAATGTTTTGCATGTCAGCATCAGGTTTTCAAGATATTGAACTTTCAAGAAGCAAAGTGTCACTTGTCAGATCATCATGAGATACATTTTGAGACTGTATCAACAGTGCACTAATGAAAAAAAAGACCAAAAAGATAGTTTGAGTGTAGTTTCCCTTTAAGATAAATAATAATAATATAGTCTTCTCAGTGCCAAGTCATGAAAAAGAGACAATACATATACTTCCTGGAGCTAGGGAATAATAATGACTTTTTTGAAAATGTCTTCCACTTTTCCATTAGAGTAATTTCCCTGCCAACATCCTACACTGTACCCTAAACATATAGAGGAATCCATGTTTTGCTTTCCCATGCCATGATAGCTCCTATCTGAATGAAAAGGAGCCCCTAATACCCTCTGGGGGTAGTTTTCCTAATCATGTAGTCCAATTAGGCTGAGTGACAGGCTAGGCAAATCTGAATCTCATTGCTATTCAATTGCTTCATTCTAGCTGGTTAATGGGTCAAACTGAGCATAGCCCCGGATCCTTCATCTCAGCCCAGATTGACTGGCTCTATTGCTCTATCCACTAGGTCTTTAAACTTCAATCACAACGTAAATCCCCTCAACAAACAGCAGTGCAGGTGTGTGTGTGTGTGTGTGTGTGTGTGTGTGTGTGTGTGTGTACCCTCATACATGAGCAGAGCAAAACCCACGACCATTTGTCAGACCAAACAAAGGCGTATGATGATGAGACGGTGGAAATGAGGCGGAGACATATGGCAATAGACAATGTGTGTGTGTGTGTGTGTGTGTCGTCTCATTTGTATTGTAGGCTATAGCATAAATCACCTTCAAAAATAAAATTGCAGTGTATGGGGTAATCCATCTCCATTTGTTTGGAGCTCAGTACTTACAACTAATATGTAATAAGTAAACAACAGTGCTATGGAACTGTTGACACATATCATTTAAAGAAGCATCAGGGTTGAGGGTGAGTTACGGTCTCACCGGCTTGATATAAAAAAAAACATTTCCTGAGTATATATTTTTTCAAAACCTTGTTTCTTATGATTTATTTTTTTGATGGTCCTTTTTGCCATTTATGAATTTATTTATTCATCTTTATTTAACCAGGCAAGTCAGTTAAGAACAAATTCTTATTTTCAATGACGGCCTAGGAACAGTGGGTTAACTGCCTGTTCAGGGGCAGAATGACAGATTTGTACCTTGTCAGCTCGGGGATTTGAACTTGCAACCTTCCGGTTACTAGTCCAACGCTCTAACCACCCCATGCCGCCCCATGAATGTGTTATTCAATGCGTTTCTATGGGCTTTAGTTGTACATTTCTAAATATTTCCAATATTTGTTTTCTTTTTTGATACCTAAAAAGGGGTCCTAAAATTCAAAATCCAATAGCTAAATGATCCATAATGTCCCTTTTAATTTGTTTTATTCCATGTCAGCTTAGCACTCCCCCAACATCTTAGACTCTAAAGAATGTTAAAGAGAATGGCTAGCTAGTACCTGGGTGACTTTAAAATAGGCCGCAGTCTCCACCACCTCTCCTGTCTGATGGTCGTGTGAATAATAGTTTTGATAAAAAAGGTTATTTTCCCAAACAATAACAATCTTTGAAACCTCGTTTATCATGGCATTGCTTCCATTAGATCTTCAGGTAGATATCTTTCTGATAAATAGCCAGTGCTAACAGCCTGTTTGAGTAATAGTGTACATTCACATCATCATCATCTCACGTCTAACATCAGATCAAGATAATAATAGCAGCTGTTTCATCTCTTTCAACCAGCACTATACTGTAACATATAGCATATACACTGAGTGTACAAAACATTAGGTACACCTTCCTAATATTGAGTTGCACTGCCTCAATTCGTTGGGGCATGGACTCTACAAGGTGTTGAAAGCGTTCCACAGGGATGCTGGCCCATGTTGACTCGAATTCCTCCCACAGTTGTGTCAAGTTGCCTAGATGTCCTTTGGGTGGTGGACCATTCTTGATACACACAGGAAACTGTTGAGCGTGAAAAACCCAGCAGTGTTGCAGTTCTTGACACAATCAAACCGGTGCGCCTGTCACCTACTACCAAACCACCTTCAAAGGCATCTTTTCTCCTGGCCATTCACCCTCTGAATGGCACACATACACAATCCATGTCTCAATTGTCTCAAGGCTTAAAAATCCTTCTTTGACCTGTCTCCTCCCTTCATCTACACTGATTGAAGTGGATTTACCAAGTGACAACATTAAGTGATCATAGCTTTGACCAGTATTCAGCTGGTCAGTTTGTCATGGAAATAGCAGGTGTTCCTAATGTTTATAAATTCAGTTAATACCACTACTACTGGGTAACATATATAAAAAAAAACATTACTCTCCCAGGTCATGAACATTTCCATTGAACAATGAAACAAAACAATTCAGACAATTGTATGCCTGAAAGAGGAAGTGGAATAGGGAATAGGACCAGGGAAGGACAGCTCTGGCTGAAATAGATTACTGAGAACATGATTTCTGTTTACAGAGAAAAGGGTGACCTTGGCAAGTAGCAAAGAGTGGTTGAGGATGATGAGGGTTAGATACAGAGTGGTTGAGGATGATGAGGGTTAGATACAGAGTGGTTGAGGATGATGAGGGTTAGATGAGTAATCAAGTACTCAAAACAGACTTCAAAGCTCAATCTGTAACCATTGACTATTTGGTGGAATGTGCTTTGTGGCTGACTGAACAGGCAAGTGAAATTTAGTCTCAAAGACAACGTTAACTTGTTTTGACTCTCGTCAAATTTTTTCTACTTGTTTATTACATATATTATTTCGTAATACAATCGTTTTATACTAGTGCATAGCACTTGGAGCAACCTAGTTACATATATAAATAATGACCTATCCCAGCATATTAAAATAAGACAGTTGCCAACAACATAAAACTCATCTTCAGGTGCACTTCAATCTCGATGGGCAAACAAGCCTATATTTGATGTTACCATTTATACCACAGTAGGCAGTAGTACTATAAAAAGGTACCTTCCCTTTAGTAGACGTATCAATAAGTCGTGACCTACATCACAAGGCGCAGACGGCGAGGCTTTGAGTTGAATGTGGTGATGATGTCATCACAATCCAATGGATCTGTCAGTTGTCGCTCTAAAGACAGCAAACTGAAGTGGTTGTCACTGATGTGTGATGATGATTTTTTTTTATCCTAGTTGTTGAGAAAAGACTCTCCACACTGCATGATGTCATTGGAAGTGTGACAATGATCCTTAACAGAGAGTTTATATTAGGGAGAATATCATCAGGGCAGCTGTCAAGTACACTCATTATGGAGGAAAAGTCACTCTTTCCCATCTTCATTTTGCGACTCAACTGCTGAATAAAAAACGTGAATTCAGCATCCTCACTTGATATTGCATAATGATCGCATGTGGTCTTCAGCTGCTCTTTAAGGCCGCAGGTTTGGGATTCTTTGGAAAAGGAGGCTGCCGCTTGCATGATCCCATATGTGTCTTCTTGAAATCTTGAGTTTAACGCCGTAATCTGTCGGTCTAGAATATTGTTCCATAGTTGCCTCAGGTCACTGTCACTCTTGATGCTGGATGTTTTCCCTAATGAAGTTGTGACTACACTGTCTGCCAATTTTACAGGCAGTGTTCAACGCCGTGACACGCTCACATCCCAATTACTAATATCAAGCTTAATCATCATCTCTTCAGTTAGTATAGAACTTTACCAAAGTCTCCCCCTGAGTTCTCTGAACGTAGAAAAGCTGCTTTTGAGGACTTCAATTAAACCAATACAGTCCGTCACAGATAATGTAGAGCTTTGTAATCCCTTCGTAGCAAAATCACTAGTTTCAAACAATTTACTAAACGTGACTAACAGGAATAAAAACTTATTCTGGATTTGATGTAAGAGGGCATCGGCTTCTAATGTGGTTTGTCCACAAGCCTCGGAAAACTTGCAAGAACCTCTAAAAATGACATCTAGCTGTAACAGCACTTCACTCACTGACACTGATTTTTAACTCCAACGTAAATCTGTGGATCTTCCTAGCTCAATACATGGTCTATCGGGATGCAACTCTTTCGGTTCTTTTATGAATCCAGCATGTCTGTGGGATCCACTCATAAATGTGTGTAGCTGATTTACTGTGTCAAACAAAAAAGGTACTGACATGTCCCGACACTTTTGCTGCGGTGCACAGAACCAAATTCAAAACGGTGGGAGTTGAAATGCACATATATCGCTTGCTTAAAAGGTTTGCTTTAGTAGGACATGTACCCCTCTGTTTCCTGACATGACTGAAGCGCCAACGAAACATAAACCCACATCATACCACCCTGCATACCACTGCTGGCTTGCTTCTGAAGCTAAGCAGGGTTGGTCCTGGTCAGTCCTTGGATGGGAGACCAGATGCTGCTGGAAGTGGTGTTGGAGGGCCAGTAGGAGGCACTCTTTCCACTGGTCTAAAAAAATATCCCAATGCCCCAGGGCAGTGATTGGGGACACTGCCCTGTGTAGGGTGCCGTCTCTCGGATGGGACGTTAAACGGGTGTCCTGACTCTCTGAGGTCATTAAAGATCCCATGGCACTTATCGTAAGAGTATGGGTGTTAACCCCGGTGTCCTGGCTAAATTCCCAATTTGACCCTCAAACCATCACGGTCACCTAATAATCCCCAGTTTACAATTGGCTCATTCATCCCCCTCCTCTCCCCTGTAACTATTCCCCAGGTCGTTGCTGCAAATGAGAATGTGTTCTCAGTCAACTTACCTGGTAAAATAACGGATAAAAACACAAAAAAAAACAGAGTGGGATCCAACTCCAAGGGGTTGCAACACTTCCAAGTATTTTCAGAGAAATTCCTTGTGTAGACAAATCAGCGGTTTCCATAAACCCAACAGCTTTATCTTTAAAATCATTCCAGCATGAATGTATCGGATGCACACAGCAATAAGTTCAGGTTTATATTCATCTGCTGGTATGGCAAAATACGTGGGAAGGCACAGAATGAACTTCATCTTTTATCCTGCACAGTAACAATGATGCTGCACACTCCAGCAACTCGTTCTGAATTTCGGGGCTCATAAGCGTGGCATTGCGAGGTATCTCATTAAGCCTGTTTTGTACATCTCCAGAGCATGATGCTGCCACCACCATGCTTCACCATAGGGATGGTGCCAGGTTTCCTCCAGACGTGGCGCTTGGCGTTCAGGCCAAAGAAATCAATCTTTGTTTCATCTGACCAGAGAATCTTGTTTCTCATGGTCTGAGAGTCTTTAGGTGCCCTTTGGCAAACTCCAAGCGGGCTGTCGTGTGCTTTTTAGTGGAGGGGCTTCCGTCTGGCAACTCTACCATAAAGGCCGTCTTGGTAGAGTGTTGCAGAGATGGTAGTCCTTCTGGAAGGTTCTCCCATCTCCACAGAGGAACTCTAGAGCTCTGTCAGAGTGACCATCGGGTTCTTGGTCACCTCCCTGACCAAGGCCCTTCTCCCTGATTGCTCAGTGTGGATGGGATTCCAGCTATAGGAAGAGTCTTGGTGGTTCCAAACTTCTTCTATTTAAGAATGGAAGAATTGTGTTCTTGGGGACCTTCAATGCTGCAAAAATGTTTTGGTGTCCTTCCCCAGATCTGTGCCTTGACACAATCCTGTCTCGGCACGCTACGGACAATTCCTTCAACCTCATGGCTTGGTTTTTGCTCTGACATGAACTGTCAACTGTGGGACCTTATATTGACAGGTGTGTGCCTTTCTAAATCATGTCCAATCAATTGAATTTACCACAGGTGGACTCCAATCAAGTTGTAGAAACATCTCAATGATGATCAACGGAAAACAGGATGCCCCTGAGTCTTAATACTTATGTAAATAAGGAACTTATGGGACTTGTTACAGCATTCAAAAGGTTGCTTGTTCAAATCCCCGAGCCGACAAGGTGGAAAAATCTGCAGTTCTGCCCTTGAGCAAGGCAGTTAACCCCCAAAACAACTGCTCCCCGGGCACGGATAACGTGGATGCCGATTAAGGCAGCTCCCCACACCTCTCTGATTCAGAGGAGTTAAAATGCGGAAGATGCATTCAGTTGTGCAACTTCCCTTTCTCCCCAGAGTCCATGCAACTCATTATGGCAAATTTTACCATAACAAAGGGGTTGAATACTTACTGACTCAAGATATTTCAGCTTTTAATTTACTTAAATTGTAAACATTTCTAAAATCTTAATTCCACTTTGATTTTATGAGGTATTGTGTGTAGTAGGTCAGTGACACAAAATCTCAAATTAATCAATTTAAAAATGTAGGCTGTAACAAACATTTTGGGAAAAAGTCAAGTGGTGTGAATACTTTCTGAACTGTAAATATTAATATCCATAGGAGATCTGTGCTGCTATAAACAGCAATAGAGAAGCCATCTCCTAGAATTATACATAATGACATTATTATACAGAACATTCTAACTAGGGTTCCTGTATTCATTAATGTCTCAGAAAATCCAATACATATCTAGAACTGACTGTTGTTAATCAATACAGGGAAAGCAGAGTGAATGTTATGAAGTAGTAGTAGCAGCATAATCAGCATCATCTTCCTCCTCCAATATGCTACCCTCCCTCTATTGACCTAAAAAAATAGCCTTCCTGTAGCCTCCTCCCAAGCATCACTTCAGCATCAACTAGCTAGGCTGTTAACTAAACATGGTGTTTGGGAACCACTGTTCTAGCCTAACTTTTTATAGTGCCGTACCCCTTACAACATTCAACCTCCAGCTACATACCCCCTCTAGGACCAGGGTCAGCACACTCAAATGTTTTTTGCCGTCATTGTAAGCCCCCCCCCCCACCCCCACACACTATACATTTATTAAAAACATAAGAATGAGTGCGAGTTGTCGTCACAGCCCGACTCGTGGGAAGTGACAAAGAGCTCTTATAGGACCAGGGCACAAATAATAATAAATCATTGTGCTCTTTATTTAACCATCTTACATATAAAACCTTATTTGCTCAACAAAAATTGTGAATAACTCACCACAGGTTAATGAGAAGGGTGTACTTGAAAGAATGCACATAACTCTTCAATGTTGGGATATATTGGAGAGAGCCTCAGTCTTAAATTATTTTCCACACACAGTCTGTGCCTGTATTTAGTTTTCATGCTAGTGAGGGTCGAGAATCCACTCTCACATAGGTACGTGGTTGCAAAGGGCATCAGTGTCTTAACAGTGCAATTTGCCAAGACAGGATACATTGAATATAGTTCCGGAGAGTCCCTGTAATCCTAGATTCAGATCATTCAGGTGAGAAAAAACATCACCCAGATAGGCCAGTCGTGTGAGAAACTCATCATCATGCCAGCGGTCAGACAAGTGAAAATGATGGTCAGTAATGAAAGCTTTAAGCTTGTCTCTCATTTCAAATAAATTGTGTCAATAGTTTGCCCCTTGATAACCAGCGCACTTCTGTATGTTGTCAAAGCATTACATGGGCTCTGCCCATATCATTGCATAATGCAGAAAATACACGAGAGTTCAGGGGCCTTGATTTAACAAAAGGTAACCATTTTTACTTTAGTGTCCAAAACGTCTTTCAAGCGGTCAGGCATTCCCTTGGCAGCAAGAGCCTCTCGGTGGATGCTGCAG
This sequence comes from Oncorhynchus clarkii lewisi, assembly GCF_045791955.1. NCBI lineage: Eukaryota > Metazoa > Chordata > Actinopteri > Salmoniformes > Salmonidae > Oncorhynchus > Oncorhynchus clarkii. Next base: position 12,827,464 of record NC_092158.1, on the reverse strand, counting down.
TGTACCCAAGTGGTGTCGGGAGCAACTGCTTGCACGCGCGTTACCACTCCACTATGTCTCCCTGTCAAGGCTTTTGCACCATTAGTACAGACACCAACATGAGCAGCAGCTACGTTTGGCTACATACGGACCATTAGTGGAATTCCCAGAAGAGAGTAATGGTGAATGTGATTGGATGTTAATTATTTGACTAGGCTACCTGTATTTGACATTGTGTTGGTATTTAGCTGAACACTTGATGGTTTCATTTTATTTTTGGCAGTGAAACAAGGCTACTCAGGCGAGAAAATATAAAAATGGACTGTTTGAAAATGTGAAAAAAATAAATGTGAATCACATTTTTATTTTTTCGTACCCCCAACGGCATTGCGCGTACGTACCCCAGTTTGGGAATACCTGGGCTAGAGGATAGAAATACAACGTTAACACAGCCTAATGAGCGTTACCTGCTGTGGAGAGTACTGAACTGCACAGTGACACAGTACTGAACCGCACAGTACTGAACCACAGTGACACAGTACTGAACCACAGTGACACAGTACTGAACCACAGTGACACAGTACTGAACCACACAGTACTGAACCACACAGTACTGAACCACACAGTACTGAACCACAGTGACACAGTACTGAACCACACAGTACTGAACCACACAGTACTGAACCACACAGTACTGAACCACACAGTACTGAACCACAGTGACACAGTACTGAACCACACAGTACTGAATCAGTGACAGTACTGAACCACACAGTACTGAACCACACAGTACTGAACCACAGTGACACAGTACTGAACCACACAGTACTGAACCACACAGTACTGAACCACAGTGACACAGTACTGAACCACACAGTAAATCTTAAAATCAAAGTCTGTCACGTGCGCCGACTACAACAGGTGAAATACAGTGAAATGCTTACTTACAGGCCCTAACCAAGAGTGCAATTTTTAAGTAAAAAAATACGTATTAGGTGAACAATAGATAAGTAAAGAAATACAAACAACAGTAAAGACAGTTAAAATAACAGTAGCGAGGCTTATTACAGTAGCGAGGCTATATACAGGCACCGGTTAGTCGGGCTAATTGAGTACTGAACCACACAGCACTGCTCGCACACTTTCTCTTTATAGCCGAGGGGCTCTATTCAGTCTGTCAAGCAGAAGTGTTACAGATACCGAGATAGAAATGTAACGGTCATTTCGGATTGAGCCGAGATACAATTTCATATGATCTCCGTGGGCCTAGTGAAGAATTGTCATATCACTTTTATCATGTATTACGTTTTAATGAGGCATCAACACAACCAGTCGTGATGTTTTCATCCGATTGTCAAACAAACAATCATTTAAAAAAAGGGCGCTCCTGTAGGTTACCCGCACACGTTTGTCCACTCATAAAATAATTCCAGCATCAAAACAGTGCACTGTGCATCCGCAGTTTGATGAATAGAAAGAGACATCTGTTACAAAACACCTAAATGTGTATTATGTCATTCATACACAATTGATGCGTCCACTGCGGTCCCCACATCCTCCGCCTTGGCGAAGTGTTCTCGTCAAACCACAATGCAATTTGGAGCATGTGCCACCCTGGCCTCAAGTCAATTTGCACATTTTTCATGCAGCTGACATGCGGTAATGTTAATAGTGTAATATAGTTATTGACATTTTCTGTTAGTAATTGTGATAGGCTCACGTTTAACTGGTACGGCGTACCCCCAATATTTATTTTGCCGGGAAGCCGTACCGGACCGGCTTATTTTCTCCTGTACAAATGCGGATTCTCTTGCTGTTGCATGCAGGGTAGTTATTATACTATGGTAGAAGAATAGTGACCATTGTTTCATCAAGGGGCGGGTCACATGGACAAGGCGGCGGGTCACATGGACAAGGCGGCGGGTCACATGGACAAGGGACGGGTCACATGGACAACGGGCGGGTCACATGGACAACGGGCGGGTCACATGGACAACGGGCGGGTCACATGGACAACGGGCGGGTCACATGGACAACGTCCTTGCTGCCAAGGATATTAACGTACAGCCACAGGGTTCTCCTTCCTTCCCTCTTTCTCCCTCACGATTTCTGAGTTCTCAAGGACTAGTCATGCTACCCAGATGGATATATCCCATTGAACATTCAGATACACCCCTACATCCTTCACCCCATCACCTCCAGCTCATCAGATGACTAGGGCTGATCCCAAATGGTACCCTATTCCCTAACCCTGGGCTCTGGTCTAAAGTAGTGCACTATAAAGGGTATAGGGTGCCATTTAGGAAGAAACCTGTAAGCTCCACATCCACAAGCCATGGAGGAATAAACCTGGGAGGGAGGGGTGATGGCAGCCTATGTAAATCAGACAGGAGATGCCTGTGTCTATCTGGGCAGCTGGCAGAAGGACATGGTTTCACACACAGTGCTGGAGGGCCAGGAGTCAGAGAGCAGAGAGGCTGCCTGACCTATGAGGAACGTCAACACTTTTCTGATGCATTGCAGTCACTTCAAATCAATACGTCCTTCAACTTGAAATACTGTCAAAAGTATGGCATCGCATTAAAAAAAGTAAACATTGGCCGTTGATTACATCACTGAGTGAGGTCGCAGATTATTATAATTATTATGGTGAGGTCGCAGATTATTATAATTATTATGGTGAGGTCGCAGATTATTATAATTATTATGGTGAGGTCGCAGATTATTATAATTTTTTTTATAGCAAAATGGGGTCGCAGAGAAAAACTGTTTGGGAACACCTATTGTAGACAGTCAGCACCATATAAGCTTCTGTAAGTTACAACCACTTTATGCAATACACAGTACCTGTTACTTGGCATCAAATCACTGTCTACTCTCGAGCAAGTCAAAAGCAGTAGACAGATGGTCAGGCTAAAAGGTGTCAATCAGCTCCTACCGGAAACCATTATTAGTTGGTTCAAAAGCTCTGTAAAAGGATTCAGCTAAAAGTTTCGTACAGGACCTCACACTGAAGTACCAGCGAAGGTCCAGGACATCCGACATGATCCCAGATCTGACGGTCGCTTTCAGTCCATGAAGTAACAACTCTCTCTCTCAACAAGAGACGAGTGTATTTAAAGTGTCTCGCCACAGGAAAAGCAATGTCACCTGCTTGCCAGGAACAGTTTGGTAGTTGCCCCATGCAACAATCTGCTCTTCCACTACCCCACTGAAAACACCCTCGTCCTAGAATATTGGTGCTGAGCGAATAGTGCTTTTTGAAGTCGGTTCGGATTCGTTTAAATTATTACAAAATAATCATGGTTTTCAATTTTGATTACTTACAACAACAAAAAAACACTGTGCATTGTGGGTTGAATGTTGTAAAACAGAAGAAAACAATGAACATAAGTAGTGACTGCCCATTATCACTTATTAACCATCATTTATTCACATTAATAAAATGTAAAATGCACAACTGAAAAATATGTTTTATTTGATGAATGTATTATTTAATTCCAAGTCATCAGCTCATCTCTATAGAGCTGCTGTCTGACAAAATCATAATCGGTCAACCTCTAGTGTATATTACATCTGTTTTATTTGATGAATGTATTATTTAATTCCAAGTCATCAGCTCATCTCTATAGAGCTGCTGTCTGACAAAATCACTATTTAGTAGTTCATCAAAGTAAATAAGGCTGAATACCAACTATCAATCACTTAGATAATGTATTTTCAGGTAGCGATACCTCACCAAGCAACTGCTTTCTCAATTGCGCATGCTGCGTAAAAGAAACAGACCGGACAAGTAGGCGTGCAATGGATTATGGTCATTGTAGTTCGTTTAGCACAGAAAACGTGGTAATTATGTAAAATATTGGCCTACATCGCACAGTTCAGGATTGATACAATTTATCTATAGAAAAACTGAAAAAAAACAGAATGAAATGGAATTCAAATTATTGAACCAACATGGTCCAACAAAAAATAACCAACATTTCCGTTAAATGCTCAGCACTACATAATAAACACACTATTTGGGGTAAGACTGTAGGCCACCTAAACGGTTTGGACCAACTGTCACTAAAGACAAAAGGACTGGTTCAAAAGTATCACCTAACAGGAGGATCTCACTGTGACCATGTTTGTTTGGTTCCTCACGGTGATCAAAAGAACTGTGATGCAGCCATGAGAAGGATAGATTTCTGAACCATATGTTTCTTTAAATGATTCATCACACAAAACGCTGCCTCGTTTGTGTTTGGTTTGCCCGTTTTCCTCCTTCACATCCCTGTGGAAATGCCACCGTATCACTAGTTGAGTCTTTTCCCTATATAGTGCACTAAACTTGACCAGAGCACTATGGGGCACTGGTCAAAAGTAGTGCACTATATAGGGGGGGGGGGGGGGGGGGGGGGGGGGGGGCATTTGGGACACACTACACTGTATGTTTGTCTTCTACTTCCCTGTGTTACACTGTTCTCAAAGGCCTTTCTAAGACACTGTCTTTTTGGGATTTAGGTCTGTTCAAGATGTTTCCTGAATGTATTATGTGAACTGTGAGGTTGAATCTGCTGCCATGTTAAAAGGACACTTCACTGTAGTCTACGTGACGGCTGAAGCAGCTCCAGGGCGTTTGTTTAAAGACGATAAGCTTTCTGGCTTGGCCCAGGCAGGTCAGACCAAGACTACAGTATTACCCTCAACAGTTAAGCTCTGGGAAAACAAATAAGATCAGACTACCCAAAAGCAGGACATCGCTAGGGCCCGTTCTCACATGAGTCTCTAGAACGTGTATTACTACAAGCGAAGCAGCAGCAGCATGCTAGCAATGTCATAATATCAAATGGGAGAGAAGCTTACTAGTATTACAACCCAAATAAAGGTCTGGGAAACACCATCAGAAACAGCGGTGACAGTGTTCGCTACAGCCAGCCAAACGCCATCAGAAACAGCGGTGACAGTGTTCCCTACAGCCAGCCAAACGCCATCAGAAACGGTGGTGATAGTGTTCCCTACAGCCAGCCAAACGCCATCAGAAACAGTGGTGATAGTGTTCCCTACAGCCAGCCAAACGCCATCAGAAACAGAGGTGATAGTGTTCCCTACAGCCAGCCAAAACAGGAGCTGTTGCCAAGACCAATTAGTTTAGTTTCTAATGTCAAATAATTAAAAGGAAAAAAAAGTCACTGGGATTTTTTTATTGGGATCATCTTGATGCCTGAAATGATCTTACTCCCCAATAACTTATATATTATTAGGCTAAGTTAGACATATTGTAACACACACAAGAATAGCACCACTACAGCTTCCCTGCAGGTTAAAACAAAGACATTAGATGTTGTTGAGATAGTAATCTACATAGTGAACCAGCACAGCCTTGTTGATCAAACGCCTGCATCTCTGAAAGGACTTGAGGAGTACACAGTTGTATTCTAAACCCTACAACACACCCGATAAAGCAAGGCTTATTTTAAAAAGTGCCCATTTGTAGTCAACATGCTGGCGAACTACACTGCTCAAAAAATAAAGGGAACACTAAAATAATACATCCTAGATCTGAATGAATGAAATATTCTTATTAAATACTTTTTTCTTTACATAGTTGAATGTGCTGACAAAAAAAAATCACACAAAAATGTATCAACCCATGGATGTCTGGATTTGGAGTCACACTCAAAATTAAAGTGGAAAACCACACTACAGGCTGATCCAACTTTGATGTAATGTCCTCAAAATGAGGCTCAGTAGTGTGTGTGGCCTCCACGTGCCTGTATGACCTCCCTACAACGCCTGGGCATGCTCCTGATGAGGTGGCGGATGGTCTCCTGAGGGATCTCCTCCCAGACCTGGACTAAAGCATCCGCCAACTCCTGGACAGTCTGTGGTGCATGTGGATGGAGCGAGACATGATGTCCCAGATGTGCTCAATTGGATTCAGGTCTGGGGAACGGGCGGGCCAGTCCATAGCATCAATGCCTTCCTCTTGCAGGAACTGCTGACACACTCCAGCCACATGAGGTCTGGCATTGTCTTGCATTAGGAGGAAGCCAGGGCCAACCGCACCAGCATATGGTCTCACAAGGGGTCTGAGAATCTCATCTCGATACCTAATGGCAGTCAGGCTACCTCTGGCGAGCACATGGAGGGCTGTGCGGCCCCCCAAAGAAATGCCACGCCACACCATGACTGACCCACCGCCAAACCGGTCATGCTGGAGGATGTTGCAGGCAGCAGAACGTTCTCCACGGCGTCTCCAGACTGTCACATGTGCTCAGTGTGAACCTGCTTTCATCTGTGAAGAGCAAAGGACGCCAGTGGCGATTTTGCCAATCTTGGTGTTCTCTGGCAAATGCCAAACGTCCTGCACGGTGTTGGGCTGTAAGCACAACCCCCACCTGTGGACGTCGACCTCATACCCTCATGGAGTCTGTTTCTGAGCGTTTGAGCAGACACATGCACATGTGTAGCCTGCTGGAGGTCATTTTGCAGGGCTCTGGCAGTGCTCCTCCTTGCACAAAGGCGGAGGTAGCGGTCCTGCTGCTGGGTTGTTGCCCTCCTACGGCCTCCTCCATATCTCCTGATGTACTGGCCTGTCTCCTGGTAGCGCCTCCATGCTCTGGACACTACGCTGACAGACACAGCAAACCTTCTTGCCACAGCTCGCATTGATGTGCCATCCTGGATGAGCTGCACTACCTGAGCCACTTGTGTGGGTTGTAGACTCCGTCTCAAGCTACCAGTAGAGTGAAAGCACCGCCAGCATTCAAAAGTGACCAAAACATCAGCCAGGAAGCATAGGAACTGAGAAGTGATCTGTGGTCACCACCTGCAGAACCACTCCTTTATTGGGGGTGTCTTGCTAATTGCCCAATAATTTCCACCTGTTGTCTATTCCATTTGCACAACAGCATGTGAAATGTATTGTCAATCAGTGTTGCTTCCTAAGTGGACAGTTTGATTTCACAGAAGTGTGATTGACTTGGAGTTACATTGTGTTGTTTAAGTGTTCCCTTTATTTTTTTGAGCAGTATATTTGTCTCCTTCTGGTTTAGGTCTATGAGTCAGAAAGCTTTATGTGTAGTAGTGATCTTAAGCCCTATGGTCTAAACAGTACAGGGGAAAATGTCACTAGGTTATTCTATACAGTCATGTCTGTGCATAGATAGGCCACAACTTTCTCACAGTGTCAAAAATATTATAAAGTGAATTACAATCTAAGATACATTAACATCTTAGTTAAATGCAGATCATTGACAAGGTTATCTTTGTGTGTGCCTGTCAGTGTCAATGGGACAAAGGCACAAGGACTCTTTTACCAGTCCCATCTATTGTGTGATGGCCAAAACAAATTTACAATGAGACAAGGAATATTTTTTACAGCCCATGATGTTCTTGAAATGACAGTGAAAAGTTAAGACTACTACAAATGGAACAAGGAATGCATTGAGACTTGTTCCGGAACAGTCTGAATGATCCTTAGGGTTCTAGACTGAGAATGGAGGCTGATACCAGCTGAATAATCTCACTATGAAAGGAGAGATCACAGTAGGCAGTCAGCCCTCAAGTTGCATCACTGCAAAAACAAGGGAGCATCGTTTAATCATCACACACAGAGAGAGAGATACAGAGAAGTGTTAGCGAGCAAGAGAAGTGTTAGCGAGCGAGAGAAGTGTTAGCGAGCGAGAGAACTGTTAGCGAGCGAGAGAGTTTTTTTTGTTCGCTTTTGTTTATTTAATTTGCTTTGGCACACGTTTCCCATGCCAATAAAGACCTCTTTGAATTGAATTGACAGAAAGAGATTAGAGGTCGACCGATTATGATTTTTCAGCGCCGATACCGATTATTGGAGGACCAAAAAAGCTGATACCGATTAATCTGACATTTTTTATTTATTTTTTATTTATAATAATGACAATTACAACAATACTGAATGAACATTAATTTTAACTTAATATAATACATCAATAAAATCAATTTAGCCTCAAATAAATAATGAAACATGTTCAATTTGGTTTAAATAACGCAAAAACAAAGTGTTGGAGAAGAAAGTAAAAGTGCAATATGTGCTATGTAAGAAAGCTAACGTTTTAGTTCCTTGCTCAGAACATGAGAACATATGAAAGCTGGTGGTTCCTTTTAACATGAGTCTTCAATATTCCCAGGTAAGAAGTTTTAGGTTGTAGTTATTATAGAAATTACAGGACTATTTCCCTCTATACCATTTGTATTTCATTAACCTTTGACTATTAGATGTTCTTATAGGCACTTTAGTATTGCCAGTGTAACAGTATAGCTTCCATCCCTCTCCTCGCTCCTCCCTGGGCTCGAACCAGAAACACAACGACAACAGCCACCCTTGAAGCAGTGTTGGCAAGGGAAACAACCACAGGCTCAGAGCGAGTGACGTTTGAAACGCTATTAGCGCGCGCTAACTAGCTAGCCATTTCACTTCGGTTACACCAGCCCCATCTCGGGAGTTGATAGGCTTGAAGTCAAAAACAGCAGTCATAAACAGCGCAATGCTTGACGCACAACGAAGAGCTGCTGGCAAAATGCACAAAAGTGCTGTTTGAATGAATGTTTACGTGCCTGCTTCTGCCTACCACCGCTCAGTCAGATACTTAGATACTTGTATGCTCAGTCAGATTATATGCAACGCAGGACACGCTAGATAATATCTAGTAATATCATCAACCATGTGTAGTTAACTAGTGATTATGATTGATTGATTGTTTTTATAAGATAAGTTTAATGCTAGCTAGCAACTTACCTTGGCTTAAAGCCTGTTACGCGAATGCAGTAAGGTTGCAAGGTTGGTTCCCAGGGCTGACACTGAAAATCTGTAATTCTGCCCCTGAACGAGGCAGTTAACCCACCGTTCCTAGGCCGTCATTGAAAATAAGAATGTGTTCTTAACTGACTTGCCTAGTTAAAAAAATATTTTATAAAGGTGTAAAAAAAATAATAATACAAATAAAATTTTAAAAAATAAAATAGGCAAAATCGGTGTCCAAAAATATTGATTTCCGATTGTTATGAAAACTTGAAATCGGCCCTAATTAAATCGGCCATTCCGGTTAATCGGTCGACCTCTAAAAGAAATAGACAGTCAAGACAGACAGAACAAGGGCATCAACCGTGTGGCTGCTAAGCTGAAAATATTCATCAAAACACAGTTGAGATTCCCCAAATAGTCAGTGAATACTTAATAAATCAAACAGCAAAAACATTTAGAGTACAAGGAATATTTAAATGTATATATTTAAATATGTCCACACTACATTAACCAAGTGTTAATACCTTATTTTATACAGCCTCGCATGACTGTATCCACCTGTGGAATAGTAGCTGTAGTGAGTGACTGGGACCTGGTGGCAGGTTAAGGCCAGTAACCGAAAGGTTGCTGGTTCAAATCCCCGAGCTGACTATGTGACAAATAGGCCGATGTGCCCTTGAGCAAGGCACTTACATTAACCCTAATTACTCCTGTAAGTCACTCTGGATAAGAGTGTCCTGTTAAACGATTAAAATGTAAATCACATCTAAAAGATGAAATACCCTTTGAAGTTGAACAGAAATACATTTCCCCCATTAGGAAATGAGAATCCAATTCATGATGGATGAAGTTCATTACTGTCGTGCTATAAAGAATTACACTAGTGCTGGCAAGCAGCACCATGCAGTACACTGGGTAAGTGAGGAGTCTAAAAACCAATAATGAACATTACAAATTAAAGTCATTTCTGTCATGATACATTACGCTCACTTAAAATATTGTCACATCAATACGGAGTAGCCATCCATTTCCAACTGAAATCACTGAATTTAATGACAACACTGTAGATTAAATGGGTAAACTATACAGACAAGCAAACCTACTTTGTCAAGAGTGAAGTGATCTTCCAAAAGCCCATTCATTTTCAATTTGTCATACATGGCCTGTCTGTTTCTCAACATCATTCATGCTACACTCTCAGGAATACCACCCAAAGCTCAGTGTGAATAAAATACAGGTACCGTATATCACAAAAGAGTGACTAAACTACAAAGAATCACAAAACTAATTCACTACAGTAGAATGACTGATGTTCATTCTACACTGTCTGGAATGCCATCCATAGCCCGTAGCTCAGTCAGTGTTTAAAACCAAAAGGCCCAGGTTCTTACCTGTGGTGTTTCTTAGGGGGAGGGGGTGGTGGAGTGGGGTCATGGCTTGAACTCTTCCCCTCTGCTGAGAGCTGCTCCGTGCTGGAGAGAGACGACGGAGTCGACTTGGCCAACATGCTCCCGCTATGTTTGCCCTCCTCCGCGCTGCTGCAGCCTGCCTGCTTCTGACTGGCACTATTGTTGGCCGCGGTGCCTGGTAGGGTCTGGGTGCTGCCCCGCTGGCCCTCGCTGCCCTGTGTCACCCCCGTGGGTCTCCAGTCACTGGCGTCTCTCCAGACAGCCGCCCTATTGATGAGCCCTGCCACCCTGCTCTGAGAGGCACTCTCCTGAGCATGGCCCTCCTCTGTCTCCTCTTCCTCCTCCTCGATCCGGCCCTCCCAGTTCCAGGGAGTGGTATGGAGCTTGTGCCTCCGGACCTCAGACGAGGCTGAGCTGTGGGGCTCCATCTGGGACTTCACCTGCACCTGGACGTCCCTGGAAGACGGTGATAAAACCAGAGTCTGTATGCTGAGCTCAGGCACCGGGGAGATGCTGGAGGTCCCTGGGAGCGGTTTGGGCGATCGGTTGTTCCTCTTGGGCGGTATAGGGGGGCTGTTCTGGGGTTTGGGCTGGAGGGAAGCAGGGAAACCTGGGGATGATGTCTCTGTTACAGAGGAGCTGGAGGGCCACTTGAAAGCTGGGCTTCCGGGGTTGCTGAGGGCCGTGGGGCTGAAGTCAGGCCACTGGGTGCTGACGGCCGAGTCCGGGCTGCTCAGATAGAATGTTCGGTTGTTCTCCTCAGTATGAGCAGCCCGGACGGTTATCTTGGCCCTCTGGTTCTGACCCTCTTCTGTGAGCTCCACCTCCAGCTCGGAGTGCTGTTTTTGGGCATGGACCTTCCCGTTCCCTCCTCCAGCGCTCTGAGGCCTCCTCTTCCTCTTGGTGCTCTCAGCATAGATGGGCTCTGACGACAGCGTCTGTCCGTCTGAGGGAGAGCTGGCTGACGAGGCTGAGAGGCTCTGAGGAGTGGGACTATCTGGCCCAGCCAGTCCGAAGCCATCCGGCCCTGTGAGAGAGTCTGTGCTGCTGCGATAGGAGCAAGAGTCTGACAGAGACAGAGTACCAGGCTCGGAGACGAAGGAGCCGGTTCGGCCTCCTCCACAGGACAGGAGGTTGTGCCCTAGAGGCCCCGGAGATGCCCCTGAGCCCAGGGTGGTTAAAGATGGGACGGGAGAAGTACTGGACTGATTGGTGTTCCCAGACGTAAGGCCCCCATTACTAGGGGCTGTTGTGGTGGTGATAAGACCGTTACAGATGCCGTTACCAGCCGTTGTTGTTACCGTGGCAATGATGTTGATAGCAATACCCAGAGGTGCTTTCACTTCCTGGATGGCCTGGACTGTGGAAGACCCTCTAGTGGTGGTCACCATGCGGACGCCGTGCCCGTTGCAAGTACTCTTGGTGGTTTTGGTAGTCTTGGTGATCTGTTGCCTGTAGGACGAGTCACTGTTGCTATTCCCTTTCTCCTTCAGACTGTGAGGCCCTCGGCTGTGTCCGTCCTCCTGGGTCACTAAGACACTGCTGATGATCATACTAGAGTCCTTCTGGAGGGCTGACGGGGACAGAGAAGACCGGGGGCTGATAGGACCAGGGGAAAAACGGCTGCAGGGGTAGTCTATCTTCTCAGGGGTTGTAGTACTCTGTAGTACGGCCTCCCTCAGGGCCTTGTTACAACCTTTACTGTCTATGTAGATAGGGGACAGGCCCAACATCTTCTTAAGGCCCAGTCGTTCCACTGGACTCTTCAGATTGTCCTGAGGGGAAACAAATTGAGGGGAAATATAATTCATGGTTATAGAAAGCATACAGACATTATTGAATCACTTCACATTAAGTGACTCTAAAACCTACGGGTTTCATTCTAGATGTACTTAGTTCAATGCAAAGGCATACAGTGTCAAACATTTGTATTTGAGTTAGTGAGAGCTAACCTGTTCTATGTTGAGGTCTGCCAGCATCTCGCTGGAGTCAGGGAGCATCATGGTGGGGCGAACGGCGATGGTGGGTTTGGAGTAGGGCACGGTCACTCCCTCCTCCTCCTCCTCCTCCTCTCCCCCCAGACTGGTCCTCAGGGCACCACAGGGCACTGTGCTGCCCCCAATGGCACGGTGGGCGCTACGCGGATGGAAGCAGTTCTTACACGAGCCGGGTTTCCACACGTGTTCTGAAAACTCACCGCAGGCCGACATATTTGTCCGAAACGTATAGTTGATGTCAATGTAGGTGGGAGATGGGATGATCCGACATGGTTCGTAGTTGTACAGAGAAGCCTGGTATCACATGAAACCCTGCAGAGAGGAGAAATCAGAATAACATTGTCTATAGAATTGTATTTACTGTGGCGAATCTCATTTTAAAAGCACTGTTTCTTATCGGAATTCCTTGAGTTAATCAATAACTATCATAATGCTATTGAGAGCACACATTGTTTGAGCTGAACATAACAGTGGTGGTTAAGAACAAGACAAGTTCATTCTCCAATAGGTGGCCCAATGGAACAATTTGCCCCGGAGGTGATTTTATTTATACCATTTTTATTATTGGACATAAAAGACTAAAAATCACCAGGAAATCAGGTCAAAGTGATTTTAATTTAAGAAATCTGTTCCCACTCATAAGTAAAGCAATATGTGATCGTATCCCAATGTAATTAAGGTTTGAAATTATTCTGTTTTTGTCAAATACTATATTGGTTGGGATTCTTGTGGTCACTTTGCAGTGTACATGTCCACCCCCCCCGACCATCCGCTCAAGGATGAATCGGCCTGAAGCTGGATGAAATTGGGGACTCGTAGTTCACAGTGTTTCCCATACCCATTTCAACAGATTTGTCAACCTGGAATCCCAGATCCCCTACAGGTACACACCGAGACAACAGTCAGACAATCAGTCACCTTTCTAGACTTTAACCCTCAACATTACACCATTCAGTTCTGTTGAATTACGAAATACAACTTCATTCATATCAATGCAATAAAAATATCACTTTTAAGGAAAAGGTATTTGAGAGTTGGTTGTGGTGTTGCATAATGATCAGTACTTGACACCCACTGATGAAAAGCACAAGGTGCAATACTCGGTTGCATCCTAACTGACACCCTATTCCCTACGTTGGTTAAAAGTACTGCACTAAAAAAGTATGGCAGTGAGCCTAGTGGTTAGAGCGTTGGACTAATAACCGGAAGGTTGCAAGATCAAATCCCCGAGCTGACAAATGTAAAAATCTGTCGTTCTGCCCCTGAACGAGACAGTTAACCCACTATTCCTAGGCCGTCATTGAAAATAAGAATTTGTTCTTAACTGACTTGCCCAGTAAAATGTAGGGATTAGGGTGCCATTTTGGGACACAAGCCCTTTCCCCTGGTCTCCCCTGCCTAACAGAACTAGCATTATGTCTGGTTCAGGAAGCACCACAGCTGTTTTACTGCAGAGTAAACTAGAATAGAAAGACTACAGTAAACACCTCAGGATAATGATGTGTGTTTCATTGGTTCCCCAATAATATTCTATGGATTTAATTTTCCCAGTGATTCTAACAAATTACTTATGGCCAAATCCATCAAGTGTCTGAATTTGTGTAGTCATGTGTTGCCAGGAAGTTTAAACTATACCAGGCTTTAACCTCTGTAGTAAACTCAACACGCTCCACCACTATCACTACACTGCAGTGTTCTTTGTAACTTCAGATGCCTCTGAGCTCTGTCCTCGTTCCCAGGCGTCCTAAATTAGAGGGTCCTACTTTCTGTTGAGCCCACGTGACCCCCAGGAACATAAAGGCGTTTAGAATGCAGTCTCCTGTTGTAGAATGCCTCAAACATCCCAGAGGTCAGAATGCCTGGAATGTGGAGAGGCGCAAGTGTCAGACCACCACACCAGCAGCTCTTAACACCTCTCCCTGTGCAATTCATGTTAGAGACTGGAGGACGGTGAGAAAATCAACATGACTAGAGGGTTTGTCTGTCTTGTTTCTCCTAGGTGTCCCCCTCTGTCTTCACACAGAGCTAAATACCTTGGAAGACAAGCCTTGGAAATGGCACACAGAAGTACATATCCCCACCACCTAAAGTCATTAATAAAGCAATACAGGGGATGTAGCCTTATATAATAAGGTTACTCATTCAATTTCAAACACCAGAAACTGGTATTGATTTTGTAGCATTATAATATCTAGGGACAAACTATAGACATGGTTTGTAGATGAAGGGGAGTTTCTTGACTTAGTGAGATGCATGTTTACACCTACAGCATAATCTGATATTCCTTTGTTGTTGTTTCTCTGACACAATAACTATCTGGAAACCACTGGAAACAACACTGATTGTTGTTTCAACTGTAGCCTATATTAAAATGTATGACTGATAGATGTATGGCACATGGTCTACTTCTGAATGGTATAGACAAATATGATCTTTTCCATTTTCTCATCAGCTTGGGTATCTACCCACAGTGCACTTGGAAAGCATTTAGACCCTTTTTACTGAACACTTATGTAAATGAGATATTTCTGTTTTTTTATTTCTAAAAACCTGTTTTTGCTTTGTCATTATGGGGTATTGAGTGTAGATTGATGAGGGGAAAAATATATATATTTTAGAATAAGGCTGTAACTGTGGAAAAGGTCCAGGGGTCTCAATATTTTCCCAAACGCACTATAACACCCAAAACAAAAACAAGCCTGGACATGTGGTGAGAAGGAGTTTCATGTGAGGCTGATGTCCATTTCTCCAGCTCCAACACCTCCAGAAATGAACATGACCAAATCCTCACACAGATTCTGAGTGTAGCCTACGCTCTTTCTTCCTCAGTAAAAAAAATAAGACATTTCTATGTAGGCCTAGTCCTGTACTCTGAGACTAACATCTATATACACGAGTACGGCCAGATGGTCAAGAGTCATGACACAAATTCAAGTCTGGGCTTTCTGTCATATAGCTGTTAAGAAATTCAGAAGTCAAAATGGGAAAACAATTTTAAAAAAGTGATCAGCAGCACAAAGGTGACCTGCTGCATGGGTCTGGGTCAACTTTGTGTCATTCCGCATCTTGGGGACATAATAAAAACCATCTTTGTCTCCCTGAGTGCCAGTGTGTAATCAACTAGTGTTGCCTCTGCGCTGTAGTCTACCCCCTGCTGTCTCGCCCTGGCATGCGATAACAGAACAGTGTCTGGAAGCAAAACTG